>NW_024721817.1:0-7147 GCF_018991925.1 Homarus americanus | reverse complement strand
CGGACCCAAAGCAGGCCCAGCCCCAGCCCAAAGGAGCCCAGCACAAGACCCAACCAGCAGGCCAGCAGGCCGCAAGACCCAACAGGCCCAACCAGCAGATAACCCAAAGCAGGCTAACCAGAGACCAAAGCAGGCCCAGAGACCCAAAGCAGCAGGCCAGACCCAAAGGTCCAACCAAAACAGCCCAGCAAGACCCAAAGCAGGCCCCCAGCACAAGCACCTAAAAGCAGGTCCAACGGAACAGGTCCAACCGCAAGACTAAAACAGGCCCAACCAGCAGAGAACCCAAAGGGACCAACCAGCAGAGGACGAAGCAGTCCCAACCAGCAGAGAACCAGCAGGACCAACCAGCAGAGGACTTAAGCAGTCCCCAACCAGCAGAAAGACCCAAAAGCAGGCCCAACCAGCAGAGAGAACCAGCAAGCAGGCTCAACCAGCAGAGGACTTAAAGCAGTGCCAACCAGCAGAAGACCCAAAATAGGGACCAACCAGCAGAGACCCAGCAGGAACACTTGAAGACCCAAAGCAGAGGGACCTAAAAGCAGGCCCAACCAGCGAAGACCCAAAACAGGCTCATGCCCAACCAACAGAAGACCCAAAGCAGGCCCAACCAGCAGAGAACCCAAAGCAGTCCCAACCAGCAGAAGGACCAAAGCAGGCCCAACCAGCAGAAGACCCACAGCAGGCCCAACCAGCAGAGGACTTAAAGCAGTGCCAACCAGCAGAAGACTAAGCAGGCCCAACCAGCAGAAGACCCAAAGCAGGCCCAACCAGCAGAGAACCCAAAGCAGTCCCAACCAGCAGAAGACCCAAAGCAGGCCCAACTAGCAGGAGCAGGTCAACTTCCAACCAGCAGAGGACTTAAGCAATGCCAACCAGCAGAGGACAAAGCAGTGCCAACCAGCAGAAGACTAAAAGCAGGCCAACCAGAAGACCCAAAGCAGGCCCAACCAGCAGAGACCCCAAAGCAGGCCCAACCAGCAGAGGACTTAAAGCAGTCCCAACCAGCAGAAGACTAAGCAGAGGACTTAAAGCAGTGCAACCAGCAGAGATAAAGCAGTGCCAACCAGCAGAGGACTTAAAGCAGTGCCAACCAGCAGAAGACTAAAAGCAGGCCCAACCAGAAGACCCAAAAGCAGGCCCAACCAGCAGAGAACCCAAAGCAGTCCCAACCAGCAGAAACCCAAGCCAGGTCCAACCAGCAGAGAACCCAAGCAGGTCCAACCAGCAGCAGGCCCAAAGCAGTCCCAACCAGCAGAGAACCAAAGCAGGTCCAACCAGCAGAGGACTTAAAGCAGTGCCAACCAGCAGAAGACTAAAGCCCAACCAGGAAGACCCCAGCCCAACCCAGGCCAAAGCAGAACCCAGAGAGCAAGGCTCAACCAGCAGAGGACTTAAAGCAGGTCCAACCAGCAGCAAGTAGGCAAAGCAGGTCCAACCAGCAGAGGACTTAAAGCAACCAGCAGAAGATCAAAGCAGGCCCAACCAGCAGAGACCCAAAGCAGGCCCAACCAGCAGAGGGCAAAGCAGGTCCAACCAGCAGTCCAACCAGCAGAGCAGGCCCACTTAAAGCAGTGCCAACAGCAGAAAGCTAACCCACAGGCAACCAGCAGAGAGACCCAAAGCAAGGCCTAACAACCAGCAGGAAGCCAAAAGCAGCCCAACCAGCAGAGTTAAAGCAGTGCCAACCAGCAGAAGACAAAACAGGCAACCAGCAGGGCAAAGCAGGCCCAACCAGCAGAGACCCCAGCAAGCAGAAGAACTAGCAGAAACCAGCAGAAGAGACCCAAAGCAGGTCCAACCAGCAGAGGACTTAAAGCAGTGCCAACCAGCAGAGGACTAAAGCAGGCCCACCAGAGAGAAACCCAAAGCAGGCCCAACCAGCAGAGAACCCAAAGCAGGCCCAACCAGCAGAGAACCCAAAGCAGGCCCAACCAGCAGAGAATCCAAAGCAGGCCCAACCAGCCAGGACTTAAAGCAGTGCCAGCCAGCAGGGCCAAAGCAGGTCCGGACCCAAAACAGGTCCAAGCCAGGTCCAACCAGCAGAGAACCCAAGCAGGTCCAACCAGCAGAGGACTTAAAGTGCCAACCAGCAGTCCCAGCATCCCAGCAGAGGACCCAAAACAGGTCCAACCAGCAGAAGACCCACAGCAGGCGCAACATGAAGACCCAAGACAGGTCCAACCAGCAGAAGACCCAAAGCAGTCCCAACCAGCAGAGGACCCAAAACAGGTCCAACCAGCAGAAGACCCACAGCAGGCGCAACATGAAGACCCAAGACAGGTCCAACCAGCAGAAGACCCACAGTATGCCCAACCACTAGAGGACCTAAAGTGGTCCCAACCAGAGGACCCAAAACCGGCCCAACCAACAGAGGACCCAAAGGTGCAGCAGTAAAAAAATCACGAACTGAAAAACGTTAAGTACTACACTGATCCCACCTTGGAATTGATGACTTCTGTTCAGCAGCCGGGCGAGTACTTCCGATACTGGTGGCCATGCAGATACGCGATTCCTGTAAACAAATAAACCACTCTTAATGTGGATAATACAATTTAAACTTGGAATTTCTTAGCATCCATAACTATATTCATGTGAGGCGGACGTACTTATAAATTAACCAGGGACGTGGCGTGCTGAAAATGTTCTGGACCTGTGCAGTTGGAAACGTTAATAAAAGCTTGAGGCGTGCTGAGATTACCCCCCATTAAAGATTAGATTTGGTTATCTTTAGATCTAACTCCACAGGTCCAGAACATTTTCAGCACTTGTATATCACCACACGGCACTAGGTCCTTGTCTGGTTCACATTTCTTCAGTTTACGAAAATGAACGCTAGTTTATATGGATTTTCCCCCATACAGTACCGAAGCTCTAAAATGTACGTTATTTTCTTCTATCGCGAATATGTACGAGTGTTAATGCTTGTACAAGCATAAAGAAAATTAAATTAACAAAAAAGTCAAAAATAATTCGTTAAAAAATTCTTCCACATGAATACTCTAAAATGTAAGTTAGTTTCATCCATCACAAACATGTACTAGTCTCAATACTTCTACAGACGTAAAAAAAATTCAGGTAAAAAAAAGATCAAATATAATTTAAGCCATAATTCATTTCACATGAATAGTTAGCTACCACTTATCTTCGTCCTCGTCAACCGTCACCCACCGAACTTCCTCAAAGTGGCTAAGTTAAATTCACGTTTTTTTTATAACTACCAGCTTCACACCCCATTTACTTCACCTTAGTTATAAAACGTGTCAATTAATTCCAAAGATTTATGCTGGAATTGATAAAAATGGGTAAAATACAATAGTGAGAAAGCGGTTCACTTGCAGCGCCTACCCTTATCCACCGAACGATCAGTGCCGCCTACTGGGCTGGAGTCAGCCAGACTCGGGAAGCGAAAAAGGCGGGAAAATTATCATCTACAAATATGTACGTATCTAAAGACAATTTGTTCGGTTACGTATTAAATATCAATTTGATAAAGTATATCGAAAATAAGCTTACGATAGAAAATAAAAAAATACGGGAACCACAACTTTTGGCGCTAAGTAAGAATTAAGCACACTAAATGCATTTTGCTAGTCGAGCAAGAATCTCGGGGGACAGAGCAACATTATCATCGTTGACTTATCTTTTAAGTTATTGGCAAACTGAAACGCATGCCTTACCCCGGCGTGACATTTTGGCGCCAATTTCTCTCGACTGTCTAGTGCAGAGAAATTGGCGCCAAAAACCATGGCTCCACTTGAGACGAACATCAACTGAAGCCGAGAACATTCACTAAAATTAACTCTAAGAGTGCGTATAAATTTTGCCCCATACAAAACCAAGGCTCTAAAATGTTACGTTATTTTCGCCTATAACAAACATGTCAGTCGCAATGATTGTACGGGCGAAAATTTCATTCAAGAACATTAAATGCCGAATGATAATTGACCGTTAGTCATTTTTTTCGGACATGCCTTAGAAATTTCAAATTAAAACATTCTACATAATTGAATCTCGGATGCGGAAATACAATACCAAATTATCATTTTTTCATAACTACCAGCTTCACACCTCAATGTTTTTTTTTTTCGGAGATTAGCCCACCCGGGCACATCACTGACCCACATCAGTGCCCGGGGTGGGGGAATATAATAATAATAATAATAATAATAATAATAATAATAATAATAATAATAATAATAATAACAATAATAATAATAATACAGTAATGAATGTAATATTGAAAAAAATTAATATCTGGGCTATCCTTAATTCCCGGTGGAAATAAAAAAGAAAAAATCTTAGAATTGTCTAAACATTACGAAATACATATTAATAACGGCGAAAGAAAGACCGGTGTAAGACTATAAATTGACCATAATTATTAATAAAAATTATCATAAAAATAAAAATAATACAAATAATTAAAATTTATAAAATAAAAATAACCAGAAATACAAAAAAAACAACGAAGTGAGAAACGATATTACAATATATATTGTAGGTTGTGTTAGTAGTAAGAGAAACAATTGAGACCCTATGTAAATGAGGCAGAAAGTCATATCAGCAACCTGAGACTTGATTACAATTTTTTTGATGCCTCGAGCTTTAAAACATGTACATTAATACCCCAAATTTGTTAGAATAGATAAAAATTGGAAAAAAAAAAAAAAATCCACATGAGAAAGCAGGTCACCTGCAGCGCCCACCACAGACCGCTGAGCGACCAGTGACGCCACCTGGGAGGGAGTCAGCCAGACGCAAGAAGCGAAATAAGCAGGAAATTTCTCATTTACAAATATGTACTGTACATATTTCAAGACAATTTGATCAGTTGAATATTAAAAATTGGTGTAATAAAGTATTTTGAAAATAAGTTTACGAAAGGAAAAAATACGATAACCGTTTCTGGCGTCAAGTAAGAATTAACCACTAACGTCAAGAATTGACCACTAACGTCAAGAATTGACCACAAACGCTAATATATATACATATATATATATAGTATATATATATGTATATATATATAAATATATATATATATATATATATATATATATATGTATATATATATAAATATATATATATATATATATATATATATATATATATATATATATATATATATATATATATATATATAATATATATATATATATATATAATATATATATATATATATATATATATATATATATATATATATATATATATATATATATATAAATATATATATATATATATATATATATATATATATATATATATATATATATATATATATATATAAATATAAATAAATATATATATATATATATATATAGTATAAATAAATATATATATATATATAAATATAAATATATATAAATATATATATATATAAATTATATATATATATAAATTGGTGGTTCAGAGGTAGTGTTCCCCAGTCACAGTCGTGGGCCCTGGGTTCGAATCCTGGTGGGTTGAGGTGTTGATTGTATGTATAAGTCCGCGAGCATTATTGGGCTAATGAAATATATATATAATATAATATAAATTTTGATAGTTTCATTTAACTTACAAAAATAATACGCTGTCAATATTATTCAATGTGAGTGGGAGGAAGTAGGGAGCTAGTGCGGTGGGCGGAGCGCGATGTGTGGACCCCGTAGATCGCGTCACTCAGCTCGGGAAAACTCAGTCTTGCAGTAAAACGTAGTTCCCGCCATTGGTGTTTCACTCCACCCTTGACTTATCTCTGATGTTATAAACTCTAGTTCATTTGATTTTCCTCCATACAATACCGAAGCTCTAAAATGATTGTATGGGCGTAAATTTCCTTCTAGAACATGAAATACCGGTGTTTGACCTTTTTTCAGATATAATTTAGAAATTTCAATAAAGTCTATAAATTTAAGCCACAATTCATTTCACATGAATAGTTAAGCTACCACTCATCTTCGTCCTCGTCAACCGTCACCCACCGAACTTCCTCTTAAGTGGCTAGGTTAAAATCACGTATTTTTTTTTTATATATAACTACCAGCTTCACACCCCATTTACTTCACCTTAGTTATAAAACGTGTCAATTAATTCCAAAGATTTATGCTGGAATTGATAAAAAGGGGTAAAATACAAAAGTGAGAAAGCGGTTCACTTGCAGCGCCTACCCTTATCCACCGAACGATCAGTGCCGCCTACTGGGCTGGAGTCAGCCAGACTCGAGAAGCGAAAAAGGCGGGAAAATTATCATCTACAAATATGTACGTATCTAAAGACAATTTGTTCGGTTACATATTAAATATCAATTTGATAAAGTATTTTGAAAATAAGTTTACGAAAGAAAAAAAAATACGGGAACCACAACTTTTGGCGCTAAGTAAGAATTAAGCACACTAAATGCATTTTGCTAGTCGAGCAAGAATCTCGGTGGACAGAGCAACACCAGCCATTACTCTGGTTTCATTATCATCGTTGACTTATCTTTTAAGTTATTAGGAAAACTGAAACGCATGCCTTACCCCGGCGTGACATTTTGGCGCCAATCTCTCAACTGTCTAGTGTAGAGAAAATGGCGCCAAAAACCATGGCTCCACTTGAGACGAACATCAGCTGAAGCCCAGAACATTCACTAAAATTAACTCTAAGAGTGCGTATAAATTTTGCCCCATACAAATCCAAGGCTCTAAAATGTTTGACCGTAAGTCATTTTTTTCGGATATGGCTTAGAAATTTCAAATTAAAAAATTCTAAATAATTGAATCTCGGATGCGGAAATACAATACCAAATTATTATTTTTTCATAACTACCAGCTACACCCCATTTTTTTCGGAGATTAGCCCACCGGGGCACATCACTGACCCACATCAGTGCCTGGGGTGGAGGAATATAATAATAATAATAATAATAATAATAATAATAATAATAATAATACAGTAATAAATGTAATATTGAAAAATTAATATCTGGGCTATCCTTAATTTCCGGTGGAAATATAGAAGAAAAAGTTTTAGAATTGTCTAAACATTACGAATTACACATTAATAACGGCGACAGAAAGACCGGTGTAAGACTGTAAATTCACCATAATTATAAATAAAAATTATTATTAAAATATTAATAAAAAAAATACAAATAATTAAAATTTATAAAATAAAAATAACC
>NW_024721816.1:0-25675 GCF_018991925.1 Homarus americanus | reverse complement strand
CACGGTCCACCACCACCACACCTGCTGCTGCTGCCTGCAGGATCCCCCACAGTCACCACCACCTGCTGCTGCTGCATCTACAGGATCAACTCCCCCACAGTCCACCAACACCACCTGCTGCTGCTGCTGCACCTACAGGATCAACTCCCCCACAGTCCACCACCACCACCTGCTGCTGCACCTACAGGATCAACTCCCCCACAGTCCACCACCACCACCTGCTGCACCTACAGGATCAACTCGCCCACAGTCCATCACCACCACCTGCTGCTGCTGCGGCACCTACAGGATCAACTCCCTCACAGGCAGTTGGGATGATAATAGACAGGACGGACAGACTTGAGACAGATTAGAAGGCATTTATGTACAAGTATAACACCAAATTGACCATAGCTGCGTCAGTGAGGGTAGCTGGTCTTACATCCACCAGCGTAAATAATAATATGCATTAAAAAGTAACACCCTCGCGCGGAAAGAACATCGATGGTCGGTCAGTCGTGTGAGATGGGCCTAAAACTGACTAACGCACATGACGACTATGATGACTTAACACAGGTGATGACTTAAGTGGATGGTGACTAATCTAACCAGAATCAAGGTCACTTCTCTTCATAATATAATTTATCTCGGAATGATCATCGGTGATTCATAATATTTTTTTTTTATGATTTTACCCTCTCCTTAGGGCGAATATTTCTTTAACTAATTATTCTAACTTTTATTCTTTTCCTTCCTATAGTATACTACATACTTACAGTACCTAATAACCAGGACCATGATTATAACAACCAGGACCATGATTATAACAACCACGAACCATGATTATGACAACCACGACCATAATTATAACAACCACGAATATGATTATATCAACGACTATGATTATAACAACCACGACCATGATTATAACAACCACGACTATGATTATAACAACCACGACTATGATTATAACAAGCACGACCATGAATACAACCACGACCATGATTATAACAATCACGACCATGATTATAACAACCACGACCATGATGATTATAAGCACGACCATCTGTATAACCGCGACCATGATTATAACAATCACACGACCGTGATTACCTTAACCACGACTATGATTATAATAACCACGACTATGATTATATCAACCACGACCATGATTATAACAACCACGACCGCGGAATATAACCACGACTATGATTATATCAACCACGACCATGATTATAACAACCACGAATATAATTATAACAAGCACGACCATGAATATAACCACGACCATGATTATCACAATCACGACCATGATTATAACAACCACGACTATGATTATAATAACCACGACTATGATTATAACAACCACGACCATGATTGCAACAACCAAGACCATGATTATAACAACCACGACCATAATTACAACAACCACGACCATCTGGAAAACGATGTCGCTGTACGCTAGCCAAGCACGAGAGTTCGAACTTTCACGCCTCTGTAAACTGTACCACCGGACTCGCCACCGGGCACGAAGGGCCCACAATCACTTGTCTAAGATACTATAGGAATAGCCGTGTGTATATGTTCTGGGTGGCCGTAACGGCACAATATTTTTTCATCAAACTTGGTGGAAAAATCGCAAAAAATTCGTAGAATAGAACAAACCTGGTCCCATGTCGATGATTTCTTTAGGAAGGAATTAATTAACAATTATAATTACGATGGAAAACGATGCAAGTCTACAGACTTGCCGCAACCTCATTCGCTGTACGCTAGCCAAGCACAAGCGTTCAAACTTTCACCGGGCACGAAGGGCCCGAGATCACTTGTCCTCCTCTGTTTTCTGACACGTACAGTATACTGGACTGGACTGGACTGGACCAGCAACTTGTATACACACACACACACACACATATATATATATATATATATATATATATATATATATATATATATATATACCTAACCAAACAGCACCTCACTTAACACACCAAGTTGTTGGAGGGTTTCTGTGATAGCACCTGGTAATATCTGGACGTCTCATTTATCGACTCGCACCTGATGACTATCATAATAGACAAAACATGTAGCTTGTCGATGCTTTACTTTATCATATCTTATATTTTTACCTCTTTATAACGAAGATACTTGGTACTCTTTACCACAGAACATTGTGTTGTCCAAGTCTTAACTGAGAACTCTGACACATGTGTACAAGTAGTCGTAGTTTCCAAAAGTCGAACAGAAGTTCAGACAATCGTGAGGTCGTAAACATGTGGTCGCAAATGGAACGAAAAGATTAAAGAAATACGATCAGTGTCACAAGTACGGCAAGACTGGTCCACGATTTAGTTGACCAGTCTTGCTCTCTCGCCCTCACCTCTTTACCAGTTGAAGGAAACGACCCGAGACAACTTACTGGTCTCTCCAAGCTTTTAGCTCTCACTAACGCAAAAGCTTCTCAATATTCCGTACAGTTGTGGAGAAAATGCTCTTGACACTACTGGCAATATTTGACATCTACACTTGAGGATCTTGTAGGTAAGGATGATATAGATTTCAACGTTATTCATTCAGACTTTTCGTGGTAGTTTTGTATGGTGGTGTTTCTGATATATCTAAAGTGCACGAAACAGGTGACTCAGAGACAGACTTCATAATTTTGAGTCGTTCACTGTCTCTTGTGTAAAAATAAATTCCACTTAAGAACCTCACCAGCAACCAGTTCGCCATGGTGGTCCTACCAGTGTCAACAAACACCCACCAACAGTGATTACTAGATCGAGAGAACTGAAGCTCCTCACCACGACAAGGCAGTTACCAAACATCAGTTCTCTGTATTAAAAACTGCAGTGGGATACAAGGGACCCACTTTTAGGTCTGAGTCTGCCACCAACTCAGACGTGTTTTTGTTGAAGGAGTTATCCACCTTTGGCAGTGGAGGTCCATCCTCCTAAAATATTACCTTCCGAACACTTCTGAAGTACATGCTCATATCCATGCCATATTTCAGCCAGAGATAGTGAACATCTATGAGCTAAATCTTAATAGTAACAGTATTGTGACCAAGTCCTAGTTTGCTGATCTTGACTGACTTTCTACCTCATTTACACACAGCTGAAGGGTCTCAATTGTTTCTCTTACAACACAACATATTTATCGTTTGTCACTCCTGATCTGTTTGTTTTTTTGTTTTTGTTTTATTTCAGCATTTTTTATGATGCAATTTGTTTTTGCCTTTTGTTACCCCCCCCAGGCCCCATGTGGGTCAGGGACCTGTGCCCGGGTAATTCCCTTAATACACCAACAAATTTTCAACAATAACACGTGCTTAATATAATATGCAAGTACAGTAGCCACTAGGAAACCAACATAGTATACATGCATTGAAGTTAATTGTATACGGTAATTTAATTTGCTGTTATTCTGAATTCTAGTCTAGTTTAGTTTAAAGTATTTTCTTGAACGGGAAGACATAAACAGATTATTGATGCTGAAGTCTGGCCCCAGTAACCATAAGAGCCACGAGTCTTGTATCCTGGTGTCACTTTGACGTGTGTGTAAAACATTTATATATTATATACACAGTAATATCATAAATATATTTGTTTCCAATATACGTACTAAAAATAGTTTTTCAGTATTATTGCAAGTGAACGTTTGGGTCACATGGTATTTAAAACCGTATATATACCTGCAACATTGCGCCAGGGAAAGTTATTATCACTATCACCTTTTCTGTAATGTAATGATAAGTCATGGTTACTGCCGCTCATAGTTGGGTTATAACCGAGGCACAGGAGGAGGTATAACGGGTCACATGAAGGGGTATAACCCGATACAGGAGGGGGTATAACGGGTCACATGAGGGGGTATAACCGGACACAGGAAGAGGTATAACGGGTCACAAGAAGGGTATAACCGGACACTGAAGATGGATTAACCGAAGTCACAGGAGGGAACTAATATCACCAAGGCAGAGGTTCTGTGGCACCGCGTAAGACCTCCGCTCCAGCTGCAGGCTCGTGTCTACGCTAACCTGTCTAGAAACTGCACCAGTATTGGGTGAGTTACTCCTGGGGCACAACACCGGGCGGAACTGGGTTAATGTATTCTTAAAAAATGCCTCACATTGACAGCAACTCTTAATTATGATATAACTTGCCAATTTAGTCCGAATTATTCTTAGTTTTTTATTTCGATTGTATCTATGATCACAATTTATATATTGCATCCCCTTGACCTTCAACTGATCTTCACCAAAAACACGGACGCCTACATGACATTTCCCCAAAATCCCACCCAAAAGTTTAAGTTCAATCATTTTAAACATTTAGTAGTCCATTTTCAATTATAAACGTAAACAAACAAAATCACACAATTATCAGATCAAAATTGTTGCCGAGTTACTCTAAATAACATGCATACATGCTCAACCAATCAATAAACTCTGGGTATTATGCCAAATACAAAGATAATTTTAGTAATATATACCAAACAAGCTTATACTATGAACCCACCCACGCTATGTGCGAAAGTAAAATAATACCCCAAAACCATCGAAAAACCCTGATTAAATCCTACCCTCACCCAACATAACGTTGGGAATTTAAAATCCGCAAATTCGCTGGATGACCGAAACGATAATACAGAAGAAAAAAAATAAACGGGGAGGAGGAACGCGAACTTGGCGGTCCGAGCGGAACACACAGTTTTTATTCTTAACACGAACAAGGGAAAACGAAAAGGCTAATATTTAACGACTGTGTTCCAGCCTTAACACCAAGTTGAGGAAATTTTTCCCATTAAAGATACAAGATTTTTTATTGTTCCTTTAAAACACAACACACACCGACAACAACAGCGTCTTACCTGACTCCTCAAGAAGGCATTGTGCACCCGGTGTCCTGCCACTTTCCTTCACCGTTAAGACACTTAGTAAACACTTCACCATATGTATCCAACTTTTTTCCCAGGAGGCCTTCTGTGTGTGATCACAGCGTGTAAATTCATCATATAACGCGCTGCATTAAATTACCAATACAATTAATAAAGTCACAGAGAGCGGTGAGCGTCCATGCACCGCCCCAAGGTGTCGGGCGGTACTGAGTAGTGTCTCGTTTTAGGGAAAGTAATGTTAAAAATAGTACCACGACTGAACTCCAAGAGTCCAAAACCAATCATTTATTGGTGATACGAAGCTACCAAAACTAACCTAACTTTACCCAAATTTCCCAAAGATCATTACGGTATGTTTCGTTACCATACGTTAGCTTCATATCTTCTGCTTTGAGAAAAATTGTGAGATCATCATTCTTGGTTGTGATATATTTCCAACATTAGTTATCTTTGTTCGAAAGTTCTTTCATCGAATGATTCAATTTGTTTGAAAAAGTTTCGGATGGTCATTGATTCGAAAATCATAGACACTTCAGATCATTAAGGAAAATAAACTTCTTGAATAACAAACTTTCGAAAAAATATTTGTTGTGATAACTGATAAGTAGTGAGGAGCCTAGTGAGCAGCCGGCTTCCTCCTATGTGGAGGAAGCCGGCCTTCGACACAAGCTTTGAGTGTTATTTATTAACGTTTAAATGGTTTTTATGAAAGTTCTATTTTATTTATTATGTTTTTAACTTGCAATATTTTATTTTAGTCCTTTAAACATTAAATTTAATTCGGCGAAATATAACCTACGCTCTTGCGTCGCCAGGGATGTAATTACCACAATCAATCAGCCCAGTGTCTCTTAAGAGGTGGCCAACCTTACCACACAAACCATTAAGTTCCTCTCTCGGTATTTGAAAGAGAAGTGATTGCCATATGTAGCGAGAGTTTTCAGCATTATTTGTATGTGTTACAAAACACCAATGTAACTTACGGGACTAACTTACCATCTGTTGATACTGTTATAATGAGACTATGATTGGGATACAAATATTACTGAAAATTATGGACAAATTATTATTTTTTCATTGTATAAAAATTTTGCTTCAAGGTTATGATGACCTTTGAATTTGCATAAGATTAAATTATCTGTTCTATTGATGTAGTACAGCGTTCATGTCAAAATGAACTATTTTATTGGTGTAAATAATTCATGTGTTCTTATAATATTTATAACTTTTTGTAAGCCCCAGAAAGGGATGGTATAGGTGAGGGTGGGAGTAGTATACTGCATAGTCCTTTTGATGTAATAGTTTTATTGTCTATAAAATATTTCAATTTCAATTTCAGTATTTGAACGCACGAGAAGGTCCTTGGTGAGGCATTCATGAACACATTGTACTTTGCAAGTTTGTATATAATAAAAGACGTTTGTGGTTATTGTCGGTTTACATAAGCTGGAGGTGACTGTGGCTTAAGCCTGAGTGTACTGGTCAGGTGAGACCTATTTGTAAACGCCACACACCTTGATCCGGGCGAATAATGGCCGTTACACCCTCTGGCCCCCACACACCCTCTGGCTCCCACACTCCCTCTGGCTCCCACACATCCTCTGGCCCTTACAAATGATATGGCCTCACACATCCTGTGGCCCTCTCACACTCCATGGCCCTCACACAATCTGTAGCCCTCACACACACTGTAGTCCTCACATACCCTGTAACCCTTACACAAATATGGCACTCACACACCCTGTGGCCCTGACACATGTTGTGACCCTCACACACCCTGTGGCCCTCACACAATCTGTTGCCTTCACACACCCTGTGACCCTCACACACCCTGTGGCCCACACATGCCCTGTGGCCCTCATATACCCTGAGGCCTTCACACACCCTGTGGCCCTCACACAATTTGTTGCCTTCACACACCCTGTGACCTTCACACGCCCTGCGACCTTCACACACCCTGTGACAATCACACACCCTCTGGCCCTCAATCACCCTGTAAACTTGGCACAACCTGTGGCCCACACATACCCTGTGGCCCTCACATACCCTGTGGCCCTCACACACCCTGTGGGCCTAACATACCCTCTGGCCCTTAGACACCCTATGGCCCTTACACACCCTATAGCCCTCACATATCCTCTGGCCCTCACACACCCTGTGGCCCTCTCACAAACCGTGGCCCTCACACACCCTGTGACCTTAGCACACCCTGTGGCCCTCACAAACCCTGTTGCCTTCACACACCCTGTGGCCTTCACACACCCTGTGGCCCTCACATACCCTGTGGCCCTCACGCACCCTGTTGGCCTCTCACACTCTCTGAACCTGGCCCTTAGACACTCTATGGCCCTTACACACCCTGTGTCCCTCACATATCCTCTGGCTCCTCACACACCGTGTGGCCCACACACACCCCATGGCCCTCACACACCCTGTGGCCCTTATAGACCCGGTGGCCCTCACACACCCCCCCAGACCCCACACACATACACACCCGGCACTCTCACACACCCTGGTGGCCCTCACATTCGGTGGCCTTATATACCCAGGCTCTATACACCCTGTAACTTCACATTGCCTGTGGTCCTCACACACACCCGGTGGCTCCTCACACATCCGGATGCCTCACACACCCGGTGGCCCCCTTTCACACACCTAGTGTAACCCCTCACACATCCTGTGGTCCTCACACACCCTTATAGCCCCCACACATCCTGTGGCCCTCACACATCCGGGATGTCTCACACACCTGGTGGCCCCCTCACACACCCAGTGGCCCCACACCCCCTGTGGCCCCCACACACCTGGTGGCCCTCACACATCCTCACACACCCGGTGGCCCTTATATACCCGGTAGCCCTTATATACCCGGTGGCCCTCACATACCCTGTAGCCCTCACACATCCGGATGCCTTCACACACCCGGTGGCCCTCACACACCCAGCGGCCCTCACACACCCTGTGGTCCTCACACACCCGGTGGCCCTCACACATCCGGATGCCTTCACACACCCGGTGGCCCTTATATAACCTCACATAACCCTGTGGGCCTCACATAACCCTATGGGCCTCACATAACTCTGTGGGCCTCACATAACCCTATGGGCCTCACATAACCCTGTGGGCCTCACATACTCTGTGGGCCTCACAGAACTCACACAGTGGGCCTCACATGGGGAACCCTGTGGGGGCCTCACACAACCCCCTCACATAACCCTATGGGCCTCACAGGGGCCTCACATAACCCTGTGGGCCTCACAGAACCCTGTGGGCCTCACACATCCCTATGGGCCTCACACAACCCTGTGGGCCTCACATAACCCTGTGGGCCTCACATAACCCTGTGGGCCTCACATAACCCTGTGGGCCTCACATAACCCTGTGGGCCTCACATAACCCTGTGGGCCTCACATAACCCTGTGGGCCTCACATAACCCTATGGGCCTCACATAACCCTGTGGGCCTCACATAACCCTATGGGCCTCACATAACCCTGTGGGCCTCACATAACCCTGTGGGCCTCACATAACCCTGTGGGCCTCACAGAACCCTGTGGGCCTCACATAACCCTATGGGCCTCACATAACCCTGTGGGCCTCACATAACCCTATGGGCCTCACATAACCCTGTGGACCTCACATAACCCTCTGGTCCTCACACACACCCGGTGGTCCTCACGCATCCGGTGTCTCTCACATACCCGGTGGCCCTCTAACACTTGGTGGCCCTCACACAGGATGTGTAAGGGCCACAGGGTCTATGAGTGTTAGTGTGTATGAGGTGCCACACAGAGCGCGTGGGGCTATAGGGTGTGCGAGGGCCACAGGGTGTCTCAGGGCCACAGAGTGTGTGAGGGTCACAGGGTGTGTGAAGGCATCCGGGTGTGATCCACAGGAAAAGGTCCGCTCAAGACTTTGCTATGAGCGTATGGGGGGGGAGGTGTATGTATATTATGTATGTTGTATGTATACCATGTATGTACTCTATATATATACATTACTTTTCTAGTAAGTAGCGTGTGGCAAAGCCCCTGTTTCATGTCACCACATGCTAAAGCCCCGTACACACGATCGAACAGCGCCCGGCGGACTTTGCCCGTTTACCCGGCAAAGCCTGTGTGTCGTCGTACACACAGAGGTGCTGGTTGGCAGCAGTCACACTCTGCCGCTGGTAGCTAGTAGGTGGTTGGCAGTAGCTGCTGCGGTACGATCACCATGGTGTGTCGCAGGACAGTTAAATCGAAGACTATAGCGCTGTGTATAATAATTGCTACGTGTGCAAAAAGAAGAAAAAACAGAAAATGGAATGGTGCAAGGAATGGTTATCTCAACGAAAAGTTAAGGGAAGTCATGCCGCGATTTTGCGTGAACTTCAAGGTGAACATGAGAAAGACTTCACTAACTACATGAGAATGGACCCGGCAGCAAACGGTCAAACCACCAGGCAAGAACAACAGGCATTAAGAGAGTGCCCGTCAGGCAGTGCTCGATCGTGTGGACGGGGCTTTAGATAAATGTGCCTGGCGATATCTGGAAGCTGCTAATGTACCACTTACCACATGTCGCCTGAGAGGTCAGAGAGAGGTCAGTTGACCCCTATAGGAGTGTAAGGACTACTTGGGCTTGTAAGCTCACCCTTGTATATTTCCGTTGAATAGAACCTACAGAACTCTACAGGTGTTTATGTTCGCTCCTGTAGTTAGAACCAAGTACCCCGAACATCTCCAAGTGTGTAATTTTGTTTGAAGGAATTTTAGCTGAAGTGAAATTGCCAGAGTTTATCTGAAGCACTGTTCAGGGCCGGATTCAGGAGTGGGCAGCTGCCCAGGGGCCTCCACAATCTGAGGGCCTCCACATATTACAATATTTTATTTATTTGTTATTCATTTGGATTATTTTTATTTTCATTCTTTAAAATTCATGTTTATCCATTCCATCACGTAAAACTATGTTCAGCAAGAAGCGTGATAGAAATTAGGCTACCTACTCCTTAAAATTCATGAATACCCTACCTGGTTTTCCGTATATTTTTAATGAATGCTATTGTTTGTGTTGCTAACAATATACCGTATTTAGAATTCCACAAACATATATTGATTAAAAATGAACTGCATGGAATAACAAAATTGAGATTAAAAAAAAAACAAATAAAATATTTTTTTCATTATCACTTCCATTACGAATACCATCAGGGCGCTGTGTGTGTTGACAGTCGGTCGGAGGGGGTTGGGTCGTGTAGTATCTGCACATCGGTTGTCATGTGTCCGTCGATAAAAGAGGATACTTGCGTCACCCGTGAACTTCCCACGAGTAGGCATAAACATGTCTTGCAGATGTAAAATGAGAGAGAGAATTGTCATGTGTGCTTGTTGAGTGAAGTCGTCGCCACTCAGTGATGAATAATCTTGTCAGTTGTCATTTCCAAAAACTTGCGGCGGCCAGGTCACGTAAAGTGCCGGGTCTGTAAATAAAGGAAATGTTTATTTTCTATTTTGCAATTGATCAATGTTTGTGTTCAATATATTCATTATCCATGGCAGTTATTTCTATTAAAATTCTTGTTTTTTTCCAACATGTTCATACTTTTGTTATAATTTTATCAAATTCATTAAATTGTTTATTTGTTTTACTATTGGATGCAAAACTTCAATTTTATTTATAGTTGAGTTAATACTTATTCTGAATCTATCTGACCTTGGACTTAAAGAAGCCTATCTGATTAATAATGCAAAGAATCATCTCTCTGTAAGAACTGATACTATATTCTTTTCTGTGAAGTCTCTTGAAAATTTTTAACATGTGCGGTAGTAGCTATATCAGGGCTGGTCGACTTGAAACCACATGAACGACTCCAGTCATGTCTCACTTTTGTGTGTGTGTGTGTTGGGAATTTGTACACTATCAGTAAATTTACAGTTAATTAAAATTTCTCAGTGTTCTAATTTCCTCAATATAACTGCATATGGCCCCCCGAAATTCCCAGATGTTTAGGCTCGCTTCACTCGCCACCCCACCCTCTTGGGTAGTTATAATGAGGGGGGGCCTCCACAAAGAGGCTACCCATGGGCCTCCACAAGTCTAAATCCGGCACTGACTGTGTTGTATAATTGGGTTTTGCATATTGACTAATGCTATTCACTAATTAGATGATCTGTCAGTTGCTAAGCTTAGACTTCGGATTTGTAAGGTTTGTGTATTTCATTGGAGTAGTTCTGCCTCTATCCTCCCCCTTTTTCTTGTCTGACTACCCACATATTTAGCATTGCTTGGCAGAATTACTAAAAAAGTTATTGTAAGATCATTAGAATAAATTAAGTTTAATCATATATATATATATATATATATATATATATATATATATATATATATATATATATATATATATATATATATATATATATATATATATATATATATATATATATATGCTGATAACCACAAGGAAAGAAGAAAACACGAAGTTCCCAAGCGCTTTCGTGTAATTCACATCTTCAGGGGTGAGTACAGACTAGAGAGAGAAATACAAATCAAGGTGTATATATACAGAGAAGGGTGAGACCAGGTCCACAATGGTCAGGTATTAGGTAATGACCCTACTAATCTTTAAATAGCACACAACGGTTGGTGGTCAGGTCAGATGGTCAGGTGACCCGGCCTTCTCACCTGGTCACAAATCTTCTTAATTACAAAATTGTCCAGCTTGTACATGCCGTTACTCAAATTCATGTTGAATGCTTCGGTATGTTTAATAAGACTAGATTCTATGATGTTCCTACTATCAATTGAATTACATGGTAATATTGAGGAGGCATTATCCCAGTCAATGCAATGCTTGTTATCCCTCAAATGAACAAACAGAGCATTGGATTCCTAACACTGTATTTGTGTTCTTTAATTCTAGTTGCAAGATCTTTACCTGTCTGGCCTAAGTAAAACATATTACATTCCTTGCAAGGAACTTTATAAATGCAACCAATTGTGTTGTTGGGGAAAGAAGAAAACACGAAGTTCCCAAGCGCTTTCGTGTAATTCACATCTTCAGGGGTGAGTACAGACTAAAGAGAAATACAAACCAAGGTGTATATATATACAGAGGAGGGTGAGACCAGGTCCACAATGGTCAGGTATTAGGTAATGACCCTACTAATCTTTAAATAGCACACAACGGTTGGTGGTCAGGTTTTTTGTTGAACTGGGTGTCAATTTTAAAAAGTGTAATTTCACCGTCATTTTGTTCTTCACTCTCTGAACTTATCTTAACAACTACCATACACTGTGAGGCGATTTAACGTTTAACTTTCTCAGAATCTTCGTCGAGGATTGTTTATAAGTCGTGTTGGTTGCTGTTCTGGTGCTCAAAGGGGCGGGGCCTTAACTCGAAACCTTCCCGGGAGAGGAGATGCCAGAACGGTGTCGAGCTGCCTCACTTAAGCTGCAACGCCACGGAGAAAGGCGTTCAAAATAGCGTTAATATTCGACTCAGACTTTACTCACATTACTTTGACTCGATTTGTCTCCTGTTAGGTAAAACAATCAAGGCGAATTAAACATACCTATCTTTGGGAATTAAAACCCACGAGACAGTATTTAAAACCTGGTGTTGGAAGCCTCGACAGGAAGAGATATATCAGAGGTGTAGGCGGGAGGTAGATCGGACACTGTCTTAATCAATACCCACACGCTCTGTTGTCCCAGCACTTTGACAATGTTTAACACGATCTGGAACTCCGCTTCGCCTGTAGCTCGCTGGGGGGAAACTCGCGATTCTCGGCCACGCCAGAGGTTGTTTGTGATGGTGATGCGACGGGTTTCATATGGTGATGCGTTTGTGGGTGTAGTGATGGTCATTGTTCGTCTGGTATTATGTGTTGTGTATGGGAGAGTCGTATGGTGTGTGTGTGCGTGTGTTCATAAAGTGAGGTGTTTACTTACCTGCCAATATATTTGTTTGTAGAACGTTTTTGGTATGAGTACGTATGTCTGTGTGTGTGTGAGAGAGAGATACGCTTAGTTGGTGACGTCAAGGCTCCGAAGGGGTGACCCAGGTATCTCTCGTTAAGTCACAGCGAGAGAGAATTTCACCGTCTTTTTTTATACCTGTTTTACGACCCTCCACTTATCCCGGCGTGAGAGTTTTACAGTGTGTCAACAAGGCCCATGAACAGACGACAACACCGCCCCAAACACCTCGTAAATACGCGACTGTGAGGAACGGGTAAGGATGATGGTTTGGGGGCCAGATAAACACCTTTATTGACACTAGATGAGTATATGTCATGTTACACCTATTATAACCCAGGTAGAGAGGAATTAGTGTAGTGAAGGAACGGATATAAGAGTGAGTATTGGTCATAAGCTGTAGTAATAGTGTGGGTTGGTGGGGAGAGAATCTTTGGGAGTAAATTTATGTCATTAGGATTTATCAGCTGGTGGATTAATCATACAGGTGAGGATAAACGAGTAGCTACGGCAGGTGAGAATAAGTGAACGTAGGTGAACGATATGGTATACTTATGACATAAAACATACATGTACTTACACTGTCGCCAACATAAGCACATACACAGGTAAATGGAGTACACACACACACACACACACACACACACTTCTAGGGTTGGTACACATGCGAGTTCCAATATTGGCATCAAGACCACGACCGTACTATACGTTGTGTCACGGCAGCATTACCAACTCGGCAACAAATATCTAGCGTGTTTATTGAGGTTAAAACGAGCCTTTTCCCTGACCATTAACGGGCCTGTGATGTCTATACCTGCGGCCTGGATATTGTGTGTACCAATTACACCTCTTCTGCCGGTGTTAAGGAAGATTACGCTAATTATAAGTAACACCCGTTCGTGATTCTAATGGTTATTCATTCAGTTAATTACCTTACTGAAGAACAGATAGGGAATCTAAAGCGTAGAAGTTTTTCATTATTTATTTTGTGTTTCTGATGGACAGACTTTAATCATGTGGTCAGGATTGTGGGAGGAATTTTGACTTGAGGCGAAATGGAGATAAAGTTTGTTTTATCTGTTGCTGATTATTTAAAAAAAGGTGAGAATATTTCCATTTGTTTTCGATTTTCATTTACGACAATAGTTTTATCTTAATAACATAAGAACACAAGCACATAAGAAAGTGGGATACTGCAGGAGGCCGACTGGCCCATACAGGGCAGATCCCTTTCACACCCATCCCAGCACTTGTGTGTGAAATGGCACAACACTTCATCTCTAATGGCAAGATAGCCGACATATTAAGATTGTATCCACTTTTTTGCACTCAGTAACTATATCAGTTCTCATGTACAGAACCAAATACGCAATGTGCTTGAATACCTCCCACGTAAATGTGAATAACAAAGTGTGAGGCCAGACATACTGCCTCACACGCCTGTTCTCACGCATTTGTGAATAAGTTACCCTTTATGTATAGAACTAAACAAATAATGTAAATGAAATACTGTGTAACTTTCGGTGCCATAATATCCTGACAACCGGGGTTAATTATTATGACCCTTTGTAAACCCTACTCTGTAATCCTTTTGCGCTACCGCTCACAGGATGAGTGTGGGGTGCACAATAAAGTAGCCGCTGCAAGCGGCAAAATCAAAATCAACCATGTGCCTATCCAACTTCGTCTTGAAGCTCCCTAGCGTCCCCGATCCTACTATAGCACTCGGTAGCCTATTCCACATATCCACAACTCTATTACCAAACCAGTGCTTGCCTATATCCTTTCTGAATCGGAATTTATCTAATTTAAAGCCATTTGTTTTAGTTATTTCGTTATTACTGAGCTTCAGAACATCTTCCATTTTACCCTTGTTAATCCCACTTACCCACTTGAACACCTCTATCATATCTCCCCTAACTCTACGCCTCTCTAATGAATGCAAGCCTAAGCTTTTCAATCTTTCTTCATATGGAAGGTTTCTAATATTATGGATCATTTTTGTCATTCTTCTTTGTACTCTCTCCAAAGAATCTATGTCCATTCTATAATAAGGACACCAGAATTGAACCGCATAATCCATGTGTGGCCTCACTAATGCTAGGTAAAGTTTCAAGATAACGTCAGCAGTTCTGTTACTCACACTCCTAGATATGAACCCAAGAATCCTGTTTGCCTGGTTGCGAACGCTAATACATTGTTTTCTAGGTTTCAAGTCGTTGCTAACAAATACACCTAGATCTTTTTCACAATCTGAGTTTTCTATTTCCGTGTTACCTAGTTTATACTTAACGTTTGTATTCGTCTTCCCTATCTGTAGTACCTTGCATTTATCAGTATTAAAATTCATTTGCCAGTCTACTGACCACTCATGTAAGGTGTCTAGATCTCTTTGAAGGTGTTCAAAGTCACTGTCTGAATTTATCACTCTCCCCATTTTGGTATCATCTGCAAATTTACTAATCCTACTAGTTATACCTAAATCAAGATCATTAATGAATATAACAAACAGCAGAGGGCCTAATACAGATCCCTGGGGAACTCCGCTTTTGACCGCACCCCAGTCTGACTTAAATCCATTTATGCTGACTCTTTGTTTCCTACGAGTTAACCATGACCTAATCCATTTTAATAATGATCCACCTATTCCATGTGCTTCTACCTTCCTTATCAATCTCTCATGAGGGACTCTATCGAATGCTTTACTGAAATCTAAATAAATTATATCATATGACTTATCATTATCTACCGCGTCATATACTTCTGAGAAAAAGCTAAGCATAAGTGATTTTCGCCTTTCTTAACTTTTCTATATACTCCTTTCTTTTTCCCTAGAAGATCTAAGAGTCTATTATTCATCCATTTTGGTTGGTTCCGTATCGATCTGAATTTTCTTTTAGGGATGTGTTTATTTTGAGCATTATGGATTGTCGCAATAAATTGTTCATAAGCAGCTGCTAAATTAAATTCGGGGTTCTCCCGTCCTAAGTTGACAGTCTCCTTAAGCTACCGTAATTAGCCTTCCTAAAATCCGGGATCAAGGCCGAATTTTCCTTCTTCCTGCCATTCCATATTATGTTAAAATATATGGCTTTATGATCACTGTTTCCTAGTTCGTCTCCAATCCCAACATCTTTTACTAGATTTTCATTTTTACTGAGAACTAAATCGAGGATATTATTTCCTCTAGTGGGCGAGTTTATGAATTGATATAAAAAACTATCTTGTACTACTTCTAGAAAATCTTCAGATTCATTATCGCTAAGTTGATTTTTCCAATCTAAGCCTGAAAAGTTGAAATCGCCTAGAATACATACATTGTTTCTATCAGATGCCTTCTTTATTTCCTCCCATAGCAATTTACCATCGTTCCTACTCAAATTAGGTGGTCTATCTATAACACCAATGACTACGGACTCATTGCCCTCACCAATCTCTACCCAAATACTTTCATTGTCGCTATTTGTTTTAATGTTTGATTTATTGCAGCTTTTTAATGACACCCTGATATACACTGCTACACCGCCCCCTCTCCTTCCTACTCTGTCAAATTTAAATAGGTTATATCCTGGAATTTCAGAGTTTATAGAGAGTATAATGAACGATGTTTTTTGGCGATTCTAAAATATACATATTGTTGTTTATAACGATATTTGAGACAAATAAACAGACAATACTATGAAAATAATTTAAACCATCTTTGCGATTCTGATAAAGGAAAATCATTTTGCTTTCTGATTAACTTTGACGCATACCTATACACTTAACTACAAACAGGTATATGTATTTTATGTGTACATTTTTCTTCATCTAAGTATTATAGTCATAGTGTTATATACCTGGCGTGAGGTAAGACCCCAGGTAATTGCTCATCAAGGGATTACCTGATAACTTCATTTTTTTTTCTCTCCAGAATTAAGGGTTTTAATGGTTGCTATTTTGAGATGAGACAGAGAGAGAGAGAGAGAATCCTGACCAAACTGTAAGCCATCAAATCGTTCACAGTTGCGAGGTACTACCAACACCTTTACTTTATCAGGTAAATACACACCTGTGAACACCTGTCTTACTCAACGTGTGACATTGAGTCCTTTGTGCCTTCAGTGCTTCGGGAGGCATCAACTAAGCAATATACGTATGATAGTTAAAAGACAGCAATTTCGAGGGCTAATTACATGGTTGAGGCTTTGTAAGGATAAGAGTCGAGAGGGAGAGGGGAGTAGGGAGGTGGTGGTGGCAGGGGAAATGTTAAGAGAGGGAAGGAGAGGGAGGGGAGGAGAGGGAAGAGAGGACACGATTGGTATGGGATAGGAGAAGAGATGGGTGATGATGAGGTAGTGGGAGATGGATGAAGAGTGGGGAGGAAGGGGAAGAACGAAGGGAAAGGGTGGGAGGAGGAGGAAGGGGAGAGGGAAGGATGAGCGGGAGGGAAATGAGGAACTTTAAGCTGACAAACACGCTAATAAAACAGACATTAATAAAACAATGTCGTAGACGGACATAAATACCGACATGCATTACCGTGACTCACACACACACACACACACACACACACACACACACACACACACACACACACACACACACCACACACACACACACACACACACACACACACACACACACCACACACACACACACACACGGGTATACTTATTAAATGAAGAATGGTAATCAACCTAATTGCTTTAGTGTATAACTCACACTCGGATAGGGAAGGGGGAGGTTAGGGGGTGATTAGGGAAGGTGGAGGGGGGAGCTGTAGTTAATGGAAATAAAGTCATGGTGGAAGCCCCCCTCGCCTTTATCACCTTCAAAATTAAACCGAGTAAAAATACCTGTAATTTCTTGCTTGGGTTGAGGAACAGGACACACTGGCTAGGAAGACATCCGGTATGGTGGGTGTGGCTGTGTGTGTGTGTGTGTGTGTGTGTGTGTGTGTGTGTGCGTGTATATATATGTGTGTGTGTGTGTGTAAATTAAAATATATGAGTGACTGTCTATTTACGATATATAAGAATTGTAAAGAAAAAAAATAACATCTATACTAATAATACCATAAAAAATAATAAGACAAATAAAAAAATAAAAGATTCACTCCCTTAAAATTTTGTTCTCTACATTTTAACACAGACGACAAGTTCAATTACCATCCAAAAGTAAAGAATTTCAAACCCCCAAAAAATTCGTGAGAAATTCATATTTACTGACCCTACCTAAACTCTAAGTGAAGCTGGCCATAGCAGACGAGGTATGTGTTGTGGCTCTGTAATCATATACAATAATAACACAAAACATATTTCTGGTATTGACGAAATCGATCCATGGGTGTAGTTTATCATCTGTTGTGTGTTTTGAGGGGTAATGGGAGGTGGGAATGGGAGAGGAGGTGGGGAAGGGGAGAGGAGGTGGGGAATGGGGGAAGGAGGTGAGGATAGGATAAGATGAGGAATGGGGAGGAGGTGGAGAGAGGGTAGGAGGAGTTGACGGTGGAGAGGGGGGGAAGAGGAGAGGGTAGGAGGAGGTGAGGAATGGGGAATAGGTGGAGAGGGGGAGGAAGTGAAGACGGGGTAGAAGGGTGGAGGATGATGAGGAATTGGGGGCATATCCTGTCTGGTAGAGCAAGGACACTGACACAATGTAAATATCGACTAGAGTGGTGTAGTATTTATATTGGCGTGATTAATAGTACTCCACTGTGTCAAGCTATAATGGTGTAGTATTAAAAGTTCCATTACATCGTCTCTATTGGAGTGGTTAATGGAGTTCCCGAAAGACCCTTCTCTCTCAACGGGTCCTAACTGAGACTTGCCATTAGGAACTGAGACCTATTAAGATAAGGAAAAAGGAGTACCAAGGCTCACTGATAATGGTGTAGGTTAGGTTAAGGTTTATTAGGTCTGGGGCCCATTAAGACTGGGGCCTATTAAAACTAGGGCCCATTTGGTCTTATGCCAATGTAAGTCCATAGTTCCACGTTCTGTGTCAATTATCAATATTTATCTTTTGTGAGAATGAATCGAGTTAAATTGTGTCTCATCTTAGAATGAACGCCATTTCGGTCTCACCTCATACGGTCTATCTTGAACGAACCAGGTTAATACGTTCTTATATCTCCACTTAAAGAGGGAAATATAACCTTTGAAACTTTTGAGAATTTAATCCCAAACTGTTGACTGTAAACACGTAGCCATTACCTATTGGTTGTTTGTCCGAGTAAACAATAATTAACATTAAGAGAATATATATGTTTACCTTCGACTTCAAACGATGATTTATACCAGATTTTTTCAGCTAAGGAAAAATAAAATAAAAAAATAAAAAACTAAATAAATAAAAATGATATATATATATATATATATATATATATATATATATATATATATATATATATATATATATATATATATATATATATATATATATATATATATATATATATATATATATATATCAGTCGGTTTAAAGGTCGCATTTCACGATATAGTATCATCCGTTTATATGATATATTCTAGTGGTGTACCTGTATATGTGTTTAGCCGGGTCAGCAGCTCAATGAACGCCAGTCCTGATTGACTTGACGGATGGACTTACTAATTCAGTGAGAACTCTTTTTTTTTTTACAAGACCACATTGATACATCCTGTGATCATTTCTTTTATACGGAATAGAAATGAAATTATCCTTTTACCAACACGACCGACAGTCAGACAGACAGCTGGAGTTAAAACTTGAGGGATTACTTTCTTCTCGTATATGTAGTGGAGTGACGGAATCCCCCATTAACAAACAAGGCTGACAGACCAGATCATCAACTGTATCATTAATGCATTGATGAACACTTGTATCCTGCGAGTCTAGATTTCAAAAAGATGCTCCGTGACATAAGCCTGGAGCGCTGAAGGAACATTTCTCTCGGATAGCCCTTCATATATATAAATCACACAGCTTAAGGTAGAATCTAACGTTGCCATTCCTCCATGTTTCCAGATATTGAAATAACTACACGAATATTGACATTTCCTCCGCCGTTAATACATAGTGCACGCGCGTTTCTCTTGCACCCTGCACTTGCCATTTACACGATATCAATTGACCCCTAATTTGGAGCTATACAATGTCTGTAAATCATTTCCAAGGGGTGCCACAGGGGCCAGATTTCATAGTTCTTCATTAGCTATGTAGGGGTGGTAGCAGTACATCAGTTGTCACAATACCTCACTTGTAAATAGATGAAGCAGCACATAGATATTTCACTCTCAGAGGAATGGTCGTTGTTAGAGGGGCGCGTGTGTGGGAATGGTGCTGGTGTGGAGGAAGCTAAATGGCACACATGACACACACTCTGACGTGATCAATGTACTAATGAGGGCCTGACCCCCCCCTCCTCCTCCTTTCCTGCTCCTCCTGCTCCCCCTCCTCCCTCCCTCAGGGCCACAGTAATGCCACACCTGTACTTGTTGTCCACTGCCCACACTCTCCACCACACCACACCAAACACACCCTCCACCACCACACCAACACACCCTCCACCTCACCACACCACCACACCAACACACCCTCCACCACCACCCCAACACACCTCCACCACCACCTGAACACACCCTCCACCACCACACACCAACACACCTCCACCACCACCCCAACACACCTCCATCACCACACCACAACACACCCTCCACCACCACACCAACACACCCTCCACCACCACCCCAACACACCCTCCACCACCACACCAACACACCCTCCACCACCACACCAACACACCCTCCACCATCACCCACAACACACCCTCCAACACACCCTCATCCCTCTGATATAATTCACAGATGTTTCTAAACCTTTGAACATAAACATAAGAACATAAGAATGGAGGAAACTGCAGCGGGCCTATTGGCCCATACTGAGCAGTCCCGTTTACACCCAACCCGTATTGCTCATATGAGCATCCAACCTATGTTTGAAGCAATTCAGCGTATTCGAGTTAATGATGATATTTGGTAACTTGTTCCATTCATCCACTACTCTGTTTCCAAACCAGTGTTTACCTATTTCACGCCTAAATCTAAATTTGTCTAATTTAAAACCATTGTTGCGAGTTCGCTCCTGGTTGGATAGTTTGAGTACGTTTGTAATGTCCCCTTTGTTTAGCCCTGCCTTCCACTTATACACCTCTATCAGGTCGCCCCTCGCTCTACGTCTCTCAAGGGAGTGCAAATTAAGATGCTTTAACCTGTCTCTATACTCAAGGTTCCTAATGCCCGGGATTAGTCTTGTCATTCTCCTCTGAATTCTTTCCAAGGATTCTATATCCATTCTGTAATACGGTGACCAGAACTGAACTGCGTAATCCAGGTGTGGTCTCACAAGAGCAAGATACAGTTTTAGGATGACCTCGCTAATCTTGTAACTAACACTCCTTTGTATGAACCCAAGTACTTTATTAGCCTTGTTACGAGCAAAAACACATTGTTTACTTGGCTTAAGGTTCCTACTTATCATTACTCCTAAATCTCTCTCGCAGTCGGATTTCTCTATGGCATCGTTGTTCATCTGGTATCTGGTTTCCCTGTTTACTTCTCCTATACTGAGTACTTTACATTTGTCGACGTTGAATTTCATCTGCCATTTTTCAGACCATTCGAAAAATTTGTTTAGATCTTCCTGTAGTTTTGCCGAGTCCTCGTCAGATTTGATAACACATCCTATTTTAGTGTCATCAGCAAATTTACTTATGTTGCTGTCAATGCCGATATCTATGTCGTTTATGTATATAATAAATAACAATGGTCCAAGTACTGAGCCTTGGGGAACTCCACTTGTGACGTTGCTCCAATGGGACTTAGTGCCGTTAATGCTCACTCGCTGTTTCCTGTCCTGTAACCACGCCCTAATCCATTTAAGGATGTCACCTTTGATGCCATGAGCTTCTACCTTTCTAATTAGTCTTTCGTGGGGAACTCTGTCGAAGGCTTTGCTAAAGTCGAGATATACCACATCATAATTGTGCCCCTCGTCCACCGATTCGAAAACTGATGAAAAGAATGTTAATAGATTAGTTAGGCAAGAACGTCCTCTTGTGAAGCCATGCTGGGAATCATTGATCAATCCGTGCTTCTCCAGGTGATTTCGAATAGAGTTTGAAATGATTGCTTCCAGCAATTTGCCTACTATTGATGTTAGACTGATTGGGCGGTAGTTAGAGGATAGTGATCTATCCCCCTTCTTGAAAATCGGTATTACATTCACTATCCTCCAGGGTTCTGGTACTACACCTGTTTTTAATGACATGTTAAACAACTTTGCTAAGGGCATACTAAGCTCTTCCTTACATTCCTTTAATACTCTGGCAAATATCTCATCGGGACCAGGTGACTTATTAGGCTTTAGTTTGTCTATTTGCTTACTAACATCGTTACTATCACTACTATCTCACTTAATTTGTTTTCTTCACTATCTCTGAATAGAGTCGGTGCCTCGGGTATCATGTTTAAATTTTCGGTGGTGAAAACTGTTGAAAAATATTGAAGGACGAGATACAATCATAGTCGGATTATTATCATCAAGAGGGACTGAGTCATTCCCCTTCTGGCCTTAAATCGTCGGAAACATCTGAAGAATCTCAACAACAACAACCGGTATAATCAACCAACCATCTCACACTGTTTTTGTCACCCATCTCTTGTTTATGTCAACCTCCCATCCCTAAGTGAGAGCGACGATGCCCGGCACTATCCTTACCTGTTATCCATTATTCACGTGTTCGTCTTAAGGCCACATATCAGGGAGAAGGACATTCCCAAACTCCGGATGTGCAATGATAAGAGAAAATGACATTGGTACACGGTAAAGCAGAGCTGATAAGCGAGGCATCGTAATTCTCTTCTGCGTTGTTGAGTCTGTTAGATTCGTTCTGGGCCCCCCCCCCCCACACAAGCCATACCGCAAAATAGTGACACAAAATTAGACAAAAATGCATTTAAATGGCTTATTAAGCAATTTAGATGAGACAGAGAGGCATTTAGGCGGGACAGGGATGCGTTATATATATATATACACACGTGTGATACATGCAGAGGGACAGCGACGCCCTCCCCACTGCCACACCATCCGTCATGAGATGTAGCAATAAGGCTCCTAATGGAATATACATTAATATATGCGAAGCTCGGGTGGTTTATTGCCTTATAAGTTGGGGTTATGATATTGGGTTATGTTCGCCCCAAGAGAGAGAGAGAGAGAGAGAGAGAGAGAGAGAGAGAGAGAGAGAGAGTTTATAGTCCGTGGATCTTGGAGTATAGTGTAAAGACAGAGAAAGGGCATCTCTGTCTGTCTGTCTGTCTGCTGTCTGTCTTTTCCAGCCATAGCTCCAAATCGGAAGCAGTTAGGTTAATTTGATTTAGGATACGGTAGGGTAAGTTGAGTTGAGGAGGTTACCTTTGTTAGGGGGCCCAAACTATGATAATCAAGGTGATATATATATAGTGTACATAAAAGTAGACGAAGAAAAGGAGAGATAAGGGAAAGACCAAAAACTTAAATAAACATACACACACACAGAAAATGAGACAAACAACAACAATAACAACAACAACAAGTAACTTCATGATATAAAAATAATAATAAATTACTACAACACTTCTACTAATAACTACAATCATAGCAAGAGCAAAACCACAACACAAAAAAAGAACAAAAAAACAGCCAAATAATTCTTCCGTCATTTTCAGCCAGCCAGCAACACTATTATCTGGAGCATATAGTGGCTAGCGGCCTGGAGCGTGCGGTACACATGCTCCGCCTAATTCTTCCTTGCGTCGTATATATTGTCTAGATAGCGTCGCGATATACCATGTTGGGGGGGGGGGGGAAACTGTGGCTGTGGTGGGTAGCAAACTGGCTTGCTAGTGACCGTGCCTGAGCTATTATGTTAACCTACCCTCAGGATAAATATACGTAGATAAAACTAGTTGGCATTGGTGATGTGTTGGGGGGAGGGGAGGGGAGGGTTCTGGGTTGATGTGAATGTTTATGATCTGTCGTAGAGAGAGAGAGAGATAGAGATAGGACTCACACCACACACACACACATATGCATTTTCTTTTTGAGGGAAGACTTCCTTATTAGGTTTCATTTATTATTTTCTTGCCTGAAAATAGTGAGTCTCTTTAATCTGATGCTTTTTAAGAATTGAATAAGTTTCTATGTGATGAAAATATGAGACTTCCTAGAGCGGGTTTGTGTACGTTTCGTAATAATAATAATAATAATAATTGACGGTTTATTGAAAAAGTTCTGCAGCCCGAAGGCTGAAAATATACATTGGACATAAATGACTTATTACATACATTGGTGTGTGTGTGTGTGTGTGTGTGTGGTTAGCTTGCTCACACCAACAGTACAGTGCAAAGATTGACGATTAACCCAGAAGTGATATGCAAAAGTGGCAATTTCAACTCGAAGGAAAAGCACAATACTGATTGTGGCTGGATCTGACCTGACCTCACGGCTTCACCTGACCTAACCTGAAGGATGGAGCACACCTGCATTGCCCCAAGCTACTGTCCTGGCCACTTGGCCACACACCTGCCCAACCGCATCCAGCCCATACGAGCACGAACTGACTGCTACAAGAACAGTGCAGTCTCAACCTTTGTAAAAATCATCAACACCTAATTATTATATATCATATTTGTATCACTTATGTAACTTGTACTTCATTTGTAAATCAAGAGAACCATTCCCCAATTATGTAATTGTATATTTTCAGCCTTCTGGCTGCCACGCTCTTTCAATAAACCGTTAATTATTTTTATTATTATTACACACACACATATTCATTGTAAACGATAAAACAACAGGTTAGAAATATATAATCTCTCTCTCTCTCTCTCTCTCCTAAAATGTCAACCTCCTCCTTTCCACTCCATCAATCCCCCTCCCGTTGTTTCTCTTCCTCCTCCCCTTTTCCTCACACTCCCTCTCACCATTAAGTAACTACAACTTTGTCCACTATGTCAGTTCCATCCCTTCCCCTCCCATTACCATCTCACCAACCCAACACAAACTGGACTGACCTTACGGGTAACTCAGAATCACAGGTATTTTCTCGAGACGATCCAGGACTGTTTCCTAAGTCAATATATAACCGAACCCACACGGGGTAATAATATACTGGACTTAGTTCTGTCGAACAGAGAAAACCTAATTAGCAATGTCGAGGTAGGGAACGAACTTGCAAACAGCGATCACAAAGAAATTCGATTCCAGTTAGATTTTCAGGGCAGACGTAAGGAAAATTCCACTAAAGTACCAGATTTCAGAAGGGCAAACTTTGACAGTTTAAAGAGGCAGCTGAGAGAGGGGGTGTCGTGCTTGGCTGTGAACCTGACAGATGACACCGACCTGATAACGAGATCTGAGATTGCCGAGTTCCACGACAATTTAAATAGTGAGTTACTTAATGCACAAAGGCAGAACATACCATACAAAAAACTCAGATCAGACAACAATGACCCTAAATGGATAAATAATTATTTAAAGAACATCATTGGCCAAAGGAAGGCTATAGGTAGAAGGATAACCGTATAAATTCAATTCTCCGGGACTATTATAGGGTATTGGCGTAGGGTTGGGGAAACCGAGATAAGGAAAGCAAAGAGGAATAATGAGGTAAGGATAGCAAGGAGGCGAAGACAAACCCCAAAGGATTCTACCAAATGTATCAAACTAAAACAACAGAAAAGATTGGACCAATACGGTCAGATACCGGCGAGCTCACTGATAACGACAGGGAAATGAGCAATAATTTGAATAAATATTTTTCAACAGTTTTCACC
>NW_024721815.1:0-5292 GCF_018991925.1 Homarus americanus | reverse complement strand
GATAAAAAAAAAATCATATATTTTGTATTCATATTCCTTTAAACTTAGGGGGTCCGGGGGCGCAGCCCCCGGTTAGCATGTAACCAACGTACACCTGTATCCATCGCAGAAGGTTAGGCCGGCAGTTAGGCCACTAACCATTTGATTGCATTATCCCAGGTTAAGGGGGGTTGTCTAAGGTTCTTATAGTCTAATAAACAATTCATCATGACCAAATACAGTATCTAACACAGGGGGTCCGGGGGCGCAGCCCCCGGTTAGCAACTAACCATTTGATTGCATTATCCACGATACCGCGTATTGGATTATCTCTGAGAATAGTTAGCAATTATCCATTTGATTGCATTATCCCAGGTTAAGGGGGGTTGTGTGTGGTTCCATATCACCAGATGTATTAAAAAACTCTACGTCAGGCTAAACAGTTTAGGCTAGATAGTGGTGGCTGCTTGGATTATTTCTTTGTCTCTTATTGACTTCGGGTGGCTAACCTCTATAAAATTGAGGACACCAATAGACTTTGTACTAAGGTTAGGTTAAACAGACACTTGGAGCAGGCCGCTACACACTTTTGCTGTAATGGAGTATTTCGCCATCGGGGAGCTTGACGAAACCTCCGGCGAAAGTAGTGGTTAGGTTAGGCGGCCCGGTAGTAGTTGGTTAGGTTAGGTAGTTGCCTGTATTATTATTCTATAAAATTTAAGGTCCCCCGTTAGAATTTACCACGGTCAGGCTAAACAGTTTAGGCTAGATAGTTGGTGGCTGCTTGGATTCTTTCTTTGTCTCGTATTGACTTCGGGTGGCTAACCTCTATAAAATTGAGGACACCAATAGACTTTGTACTAAGGTTAGGTTAAACAGACATTTTTGCTGTAATGGAGGATTTCGCCATCGGGGAGCGTGACGAAACCTCCGGCGAAAGTAGTGGTGGTGGCTGCCTGTATATCTCTATAAAATTTAGGCCGCCAATAGACTTTACACCAAGGTTGGCTGCTTGGATTATTTCTTTCTGTCTGTTATTGACTTAGGCTGGCTAGCCTCTATAAAATTGTGGACACCAATAGACTCTGTACTAAGGTTAGGTTAAACAGACACTTCTGCTGTAACGGAGGATTTCGCCATCGGGGGGCGTGACGAAACCTCCAGCGGTGTGGACTGCACCACAGTTAGGTTAGGTAGTAGTGGCTGTCTGGATTATTTCTTTGTCTTACTCAGGCTGGCAAGCCTCGCTAAAACTTTAGGACACCAATACACTCTTCTACTACCAAGGAGAGGTTGTTGGATTATTTGTTTGTCTATAAAACTTCAGGACACCAACACACTCTCTACTACTACCACCAAGGAGAGGTTGTTGGATTATTTGTTTGTCTCTTACTTAGGCTGGCAAGCCTCTATAAAACTTCAGGACACCAATACACTTTAACCCAGGTTAGGTTAAACAGACACTTGCGCAATGGAGCAGGCCGCTAGACACTGCTGCCGCTGCTGTAATGGAGGATTTCGCCATCGGGGGGCGTGACGAAACCTCCAGCCTGGTAGGGAGAAGTCTTAATGGATCGCAGTGAGGATGCTGCTCTGCCATCTACAACACCCTGACCGGCACGTAAGTCGCCTACTTAACGATCGCACGCACATCAGCATTCGGGTGATCCGTTTGGGACGGAGAGCCGGCACTGATGACACGACTCTCGAAGTTCCCTTGCATGGGTCCATTCTCCGGCGGTACAGCAAGCTGCCCGCCAGAGTCTTCGCTGTAATATTTTGACCGTCCCGCACGCGAGCCGTACGCGGTATCGTTGCTTTCTAGCCGATGCTGCCTCAGAGGCTTGTACATAATCCCAATGGACGAGTCTTCGCCCCACTGGCCGATCGACCAAGAACGGAACCATAAGCTGTCCGGACCTGCTGTTCTACCGGAGCAGGACTATCGCAACGACCCCATTTTAACAGTAACCGTCCACGACGGTCTAAACCTTCAGCCCGTCACGCCCCTCGTTGCGGGTGAACAATCCAACGCTTTGCGAATTCCTTACCACAATGATAGGAAGAGCCGACATCGAACGATCAAAAGCGACGTCGCTATGAACGCTTGCCGCCACAAGCCGTTATCCCTGTGGTAACTTCTTTCTGACACCTTCTGCTTAAAACTCCAAAGTCAGGCGATCGATAGGTTTTGCTTTCGCAGTCCGCAGATTCGTACTGAAAAATCAGGATTGCCAGCATTTGCTCCTTTTGTTTCACGCGAGGTTTCTGTCCACGCTGAGCTGCCTTAGGACACCTGCGCATTATTTGACAGATGTACCGCCCCAGTCAAACTCCCCACCTGAATGCGTCCTCGTGATGATCGCCAGGCGCGAAAGCCGCCTTTCTTCTCGTGAGACGTTGGCCCGGGCGCGTTTCGCTTGTTAGTGTACCCGGCTGGAACCGCAATATCCACTCATGTCGGCCCTTCCCGCCGCTTAGGGCTAGAAAGAGGAGACGCTCCCGCGCGGGGAGACTCCCATTCCGTCTCACCGAGTAAGTAAAGAAACGATCAGAGTAGTGGTATTTCACTGGCGGCCGCCCACACGGAGGCGGAACGACCTCCCACTTATGGTACACCTCTGATGTCTCTCTACAAAATCAGACTAGAGTCAAGCTCAACAGGGTCTTCTTTCCCCGCTGTTTAGTGCAGGCCCGTTCCCCTGCCTGTGGGTTCGCTAGATAGTAGATAGGGACAGTGGGAATCTCGTTAATCCTTTCATGCGCGTCACTAATTAAATGACGAGGCATTTGGCTAGTAATACTCACAACGATATTTGTTAGTGACAACAACACGGAGCCGCTTCCTGCGCGCCCGGACGCTCTTCACTTTATCTAATTTCTTTTAAAAATTAAAAACTCAAATGCACAACGGTGCCCCTAAAATCTATCTATCTTGCAGGGATTACCAGGTTCCCTGCACAACCACTCTCCTGGCATTTCTTCCCTTCCACAATATCCATCCTGGTAGAGAGCTCCTCGCAGTGCTTGGATGTTGGTCACCGGATGTCTGAGATGTGGTCGGCAACTGGCACCCCATCCCACCCCATAAAGATATTTTAAGGGCCTTATTTATTAACCGCCGGCCCTGCTGGCGGCTGCTGGTTTGGGAGGGCTGCCAGTTGCTCGTGGTGACACACTTGTGGAGCTCATGGATGAGGCTGCTGTCCGTGTCTGTTGCAGAAGGAATCGGAGCGATGGTCATCTCCGACTTGTCAGGAGAGGACTAAAACCTAGCTAAAAATTTTTAAAAAAATGAATGAGTTAAAAAACCTCTTGTCAAAGTTTTTATAATAGAGCGCCCGCCACAGCAGGCCCGAACTCCGCGTGTGTCCCGGGAGCAGCAGCACCCCGGTGGATTGGAGCTCTTTGGCAGGGATGAGATCGAACTGCCCTGCTTGCAGTGTGGGCGAACGCCCCAGCCCCAGCATTCGGGCCGCGGAGCGACATCCTAGCCGTCCGCCTGCAGTCTGAGGGATCTAAGGATGTTTATAGATCCCTCAATGGCCATTGTGACAAGTATCTCGATGCCCGCGCGTCTGATGCCCAACCGGCTGAGCAGCTTGATAGTGGCTGGTCTTATGCCACCTCGTGCACCGAAGGCCACACCCAGGAAGTTCACTGCAGCTACCGGAGGCAGCGAGCTGTTGTTAGCAATGAACCTCCTGATGTCGACCTCGTGTGCACGGTACTTATCGATCTTGTGCTGCTCAGCTAAGCGAAGGGTGTTAATATCGCTTTCGAAGGGCACACAGACGTCGAGCACCGAGTACTGGCCATTTTTCTGCAGGATCAGATCAGGCTTCACGAACGTGTGACCACTTTGTACTCGCGGCTCTAAGAGTACATGGAAGCCTTCTCCCTGTAGCCACTGTTTTAGCTTAAGGAGGATACGGTCATGTCTTGTCACCCTGTGGTTTTGGGCAGCAGGACACCTCTGTAAGAGATGTAGTATATCCTCCTGCCCTTCCCCACATTGGCGACAGGTCAATCTTCCCAAGTCCTCATTAGGCACCCGGCCAATGGCTCTAGAGACTCGGCAGTTGATGGTCTGAGACCTGAGTCGCAATAGGTCGATGGCTTTCCTGCCTGGGCCTAGATCGTTTCGCAAGATGGCATTGCTGGCCCGGCTTCCAAAGAAGTTCTCCGCCCCCTTGCCATGCCAGGATGTACTCCACTCTTCCCTCTTCTTCCGCAACAGCGACCTTTTCAATTGAGACAAGGTGTTGTTGTCTACATGGCCTACCCGGAAGTGCCTCGCCATTGCCCCGACTTCGCGACCCCAGAGACCCCCAGAGGCTATAAACCTTACTGCAGGGTCGTCTGAGGCCTCGAGACGCCGTAGCAGTCCCATCTTCTGCTGGGCAACGGTCTCCAGTAGCGAGGGCACTCCCACGCCCCCGTCTCTCATGGGTAGGCCAATGGCCGCTGTATTGAGCGTCCGAGGTAGGTGGAGCCATTGCCTGGTCCGGTCGCGAAGGGTCCTGTCTAAGAGAGTCATAGTTACTCCCGCCGTTTACCCGCACTTGGTTGAATTTCTTCACTTTGACATTCAGAGCACTGGGCAGAAATCACATTGCGTCAACATCCATCAAAGACCATCGCAATGCTTTGTTTTAATTAGACAGTCGGATTCCCCTGGTCCGTGCCAGTTCTGAGTTGATCGCTGGGCGCCAGCCGAAGTGGGATTGTAGTGAACCGAACGGCCCCGCCTCCCCCCCGCACCTCTTACTACAAGAGCTTTGGAGGGACGGCGAACACCGCCCGAGAACACGCCCACGCAGCCTAGCGCGTTCCACGGAAGGGCCGGAGGTACGCCGGCCCGAGCTCGGCTTAGAGAGGCGCGGCCACCGCAGCGCCGCTCAAGACGAGAGGATGACATGCGACATCATCCTCGCTGACGAACCACGGCAGTTTGCCCCTAACGTCCCTACCGCCACTTCGCCCAGTCCTGCTTCCCACCCCAGGCCCGCTTCCCGCACAGGCCCGACTGGCCCGATCCTCAGAGCCAATCCTTATCCCGAAGTTACGGATCTAATTTGCCGACTTCCCTTACCTACATTAGTCTATGGACCAGAGGTTGCTTACCTTGGAGACCAGATGCGGTTATGGGCACGCACAGGCCCAAAAAGCAGACGCCGCCGGAAACGAGTTCCGACAATGCTGCCTGGGATAACCACCCTCGCATTTTTCACGGACCGGCGGTGGCACTCGGGACGCAGCAAGAACCGCGGCGTTCTACGGCTAATCGTCTTACCAACGCCCTCTCTCTGA
>NW_024721814.1:0-15739 GCF_018991925.1 Homarus americanus | reverse complement strand
TAATAAGTATTATGTATATAATTCCTGAGTGTAGATAAACTGTAAGTTCCACTATTTATGAGTGTGGTGAGAAAGGGACGGCGTCTATGTAAATAGACGTGAATCAACATCGGTTCGATATTAGGTTGTGAACGGGACTGACAATGGGCGCCGGCTTAACCGCGCCCACACAATTGCTGACCTACAGTCAAATGAGCCAAGGAATCTTCCACTCACCTGTTCTGATCATGACCTCCTCATAGTTAGTGGAAACTTACAGGGGATGAATTTGAATATAAATCAAATGTAAAGAACCCATTTATATAACACTTCTGTTGATGAGACAGGGGCCATTACACACGCCCTTTTATTATACACACACACACACACACTCAAACACACACACACACACACACGCAACGGCCATCCAGACAGTGGGTGCCAACATCAGGTCACAAGAATGTTTACAAATCCAGCTCAAACATTACAGTTAATCTGTAAGTTGACTCTTTGTTTCTTTATTTTTGTATTGAAAGTTTTTGTCAATCAAGTGACCCAGTCCCCGCTTCTTCCATTTGTAACCTAGCACCTCTGTTCATTGTACAGTATATTTTCAGCCTTTGGGCTGCCATGTAATCATAATAAACAATTAATTATTATTATTATTATTATTATTTTTTTTTTTTTTATTATTATTATTATTATTATAATTATATATATATATCAGCTGCCACTCCCACTCAAGTACAGAGACCCTACATCAAGAACTACAGGCCTATTACTGACTCTGCAGTTCATCTCTTCGGGCAGTGGATTGTTCACCATCCTTAGACTGAAGTATTTAGTGTGGATGATGTGGACACCAAATGGAAAAATTATACCAACACCACCGCGGAAGCCCACCAGCACTTCTTCCCTGAAAAGTCCGTCAGATCTCACCCAGCTGACTTGCCCTGGATCACACCTCGGATCAAAAGAGTTAAGCAACAGAGGGACAGAGCCTTTTATCTCAATGACCACAACCACTACAGGTCCTTTCCCAACCAAATCCTCCGCGAAATACGCACAGCAAAGAAGTCTCACTACCCAACCAAATTGCAACACCTGAAGCAGACCAACATCAGTCAGTGGTATGGTAAGCTTAAAGAACTCTGTGGACTAAATAATAAGACACACCCCCTCCCCTTCCTTAGCCATCTCACTAATGTTGACGCAGCTGAGCAATCAAATAACCATTTCGCTACTATATGCCAGACGCTCCCCTGGCTTGATCCAACCAGTCTCCCTGCTTACCTAGCAGCCCCCTTTCCCGCTGACTTATTGGAAGAATTTGAAGTAGCAAAACGTCTGGACAAACTGAAGTTAAAACGTTCCACCATCCCCATTGACTTACCAATGAAACTCCTCAAGGAGTTCTCCCCGGAGCTAGCTAAACCCCTTCTGCTCCATCATCAATGCTTCCCTCAGTCAAGCCAGATGCCCAGCTGACAGGAAGACTTCTTATGTGTCACCAGTACCCAAGTTAACCAGCCCACAATCCTTAAATCAGCTAAGATCCATTGCAATCACCCCAATACCCAGCTTAATCTGTGAAAGTTTCTTTAATTGACTGGGTCTATGCTGATATTGCAGGTGCAGTAGATCCTCAGCAATTTGGTAATATGAAAACTTCCTCCACCACTCACTGTGTTGTCAGCTTTTTCGACTACATATACCGCCATCTGGAGAAACGAAAAACGTCTGTAGCTGTCGCCTTCATTGACTTCACCAAGGCATTCGACCTAATCGACCACAATTTAATCATCAACAAAGCTATCGACCTCGGGTCTCGAAGAAGACTTATACCATGGCTTACCGACTTCCTCAGCAACCGACGCCAAACTGTACTCTTCCGAGGGGCACCAAGATGGGACCACTAGTGCTTCATTATGCTTATCAATGATGCCCTAAGAGAAACCCCTGCTCGCTGGAAATATGTCGACGACTCCACCTTGGGGATCAGCGTCAACAATTCTGCTCCCGACTATACCGCCCTTCAAGATTTATTGAACAGTCTTTAAAACTGGGTCACCAACAACCACGTCACCACCAACCATACGAAGACAACGGTTATGCACATCAACCTCTCCTCCGACATTATTTTAGGTCCCAACACACTCCAGGTTGTAGATTCCACTAAGATCCTCGGCGTCACCATAGACAACAAACTAAATTGGAAACCACACGTCAGTGAAGTTGTCAAATCCTCAAGTTTCCGTCTCTACCTCCTCCGCCGACTCAAGTCCCTCGGAGTTCCTGCACCCGAGCTCCTCAGTGTTTACTCAACATTCATACTTCCCAAGCTCACCTATGCCTCCCCTCCCTGGTCTTCCTCTCTAAATGCCGCACAACGTAAACACCTAGAAAGAGTGCAAAAGAGGGCATGCAAGATTATTATCTCCCCTTCCTACTCCACATATCAAGAAGAGCTCAACAAACTGACCCTCTCGGCTCTCACTGACCATCACTATGAACCTCATCTGCAAAATTGGTGAGAAGCTTCTGCACCATTCTCGACACTGGCTCCTACTACCATCTGAGAACCCACGCCCGAGAATTGATGTTCGACACCACAACCACATCCAGTCCATACGAGCTCGAATTGATTGCTATAAGAACAGCCCAGTCCCAACCATTGTAAACATTATCAATAACTTGTAATCAACCAGTGTATTCACTCCCAATCAATCTTACTTTTTGCACTGTCACTATGTTGAAATGTCCTGTAGTTTGAGCTTCTCCGCATCTATTTATTATATATCATATTTGTATCACTTATGTTACTTGTATATTATTTGTAAATCAAGAGACCCAGTCCCCAATTATGCAACTGTATATTTTCAGCCTTCCGGCTGCCATGCTCTTTCAATAAACCGTCAATTATTATTATTATTATTATTACTATTATTATTACTATTTGGTGCATTACACCACCATCTATACTCACACACACACACACACACCACGACCTCATCTACAAATTTAGTGAGAAGCTTCTGCACCATCCTCGACACCGGCTCCTGCTACCACCCGAGATCCCTCGTCCGAGAATTGCTGTTCAACACCACAACCGCATCAAGCCCATACGAGCACGAACTGTCCTCTATAAGAACAGCCCAGTTCCAACCATTGTAAAAAGTATCAATAACTTGTAATCAACCAGTGTATTCACTCCAAGTCAATCTTGCTTTTTGTACTATCACTATGTTGAAATGCCCTATAGTTCGAGCTTCTCCCCATCTAGTTAATGTCTATCATATCTGTATCACTTATGTTACTTGTATATTATTTGTAAATCAAGAGACCCATTCCTCAATTATGTAACTGTATATTTTCAGCCTTTGAAGCTGCCATGCTCTTTCAAGAAACCGTTAATTATTATTATTATTATTATTATTATTACACCTACCTCACTAGGTTTATCATCATGTCCTGTCAACTTCACCTTTCGTCAACTTGAACCTCTCTTGTCAGTTTCACCTTCGCTCGTCACTTTAAACCCTTTTTTTAACGTAGTCTTCTCTTCTGAACTCCACTCTCTCATCAATTTTAAGGCGCCTCTTCAACGAGTCTCCATCTTCGTCTAAAATGGCCTCATTATCCACACTGACCTCTGTCCTTCGCTTTATCTTCTCCTTCCTGAATAACTTATTACCCTCTTTGGAATGTCGTTCATCCTCGTTCCTAATATTTTTTTCTTAGCTTCCTTCACACTTCATTATATTCGAAGTCTTTTTCTTGCCTCTCTCATTTTTGCTTCTACATTTCCAAAAGAGTTTGCATCTATTTAAATAACAGGATGATCATCAACGAATAATCTTCAGAGAATCGAGTGTAAGATGTGAACATTTAAACAAATGAAATAACGACACACGGTTAAGGAAAACTTGGGAAAAAATAAACTTATAGTTTTCCGGTAAACTGTTATATCTAGTATATGGGCTTGATAAAATTAATTGTTTGTGAATAGTAAAAGGAAAACGAAATACAATATAGAAAATTGGTTAACCTTTCTATTCGGGTCACAGGGAGTAATGGGTATAATGTTGTATGTGCTCGATGTTAATCTAGAGAATGTTGATGGAGATTGTTCAGAGTGAAGAAAATTGGGGTGTTCATATTATAACTCATATTTAATTTCACCTACATACACATGAGTAAGGAAGATGGTCACACTGAAGGTCACATTACCACGATACCTAGGCAGGTAACAGTTAGACAGTTGAATCACTAACGCTTGCAAATGACTGCCACATGTAATAATAATAATAATAATAATAATAATAATAATAATAATAATAAACGGTTTATTAATAGAGTTGCAGCCGGTGGCTGGAAATAAACAAACTTACATGTGATCTAGACATAATGATATGCGTTCAATACATTTACAAGGCTGTACTGTACAGTACATAAATCAGGAGTTGTTTATTATTTTAACAAAAGATGGGATGGTGCTATTCATATATCTAACAGTGCGGGCTCTTATGGGCTGAATTTTGTTGTAGTGGTGGACTGCGCGAGGTGGGCCGGGGACTGCCGGTGGCAGGAGGTGGCGATGACGAAGATGGTGCAGTAGTCCACTGCCAAACCTTGCTAGTGCTTGGTGGTGGAGGTCACTGAGGGATTGTATTTCTAGGGTGGAGAGAGCGTTGTTGTAGCCGGAGTTGTCTGCGCCGAGCATGATTCTGCAGGCCATTTTCTGTACCTTCTCTAGCTGAAGTTGTTGTGTAGAGTTCAGAGAAGATGACTAGGCTGGTGACGCATACATTAATTTGGGGAGAATAAAGGCGTTGTAGATAGTCTTCAGCTCTGGCGTGGGAGCCCCAAGTGACCTGAGTCGTCATAGCATGTAGAGTCGGTATGAGGCTGCCTTGATTGTGTTGTTTACATGGACCTTCCAGTCTAGTTTGTGGTCTATGGTAACACCCATGAGTTTAGCAGACTGCACTAACTGGAGAGGATGGGCACCCACTGTGACTGCTGGAGCTTGCACTGGAGTGGTGGCGGTATTGATGTGCATGACTACGGTTTTGGTGTGGTTGATGGTGACCTTGTTCTCCATAGTCCATGCCTGTAGCCTGTCCAAGGTGCCTTGTAGCGATGAGTAGTCCGGTGAGGTGTTGTCCACTGTAACCCCCACAGTGCAGTCATCCACGTACTTCCACTTGTGAGGAGTGTCCGAGAGAACGTCGTTCATCAGGATTAGGAAGCACAGTGGTCCCATCTTGGTCCCCTGGGGAACACCGCAGGTGAGGTGTTGGAAAGAGGAGACAGAACCCTGGTACCTGACTGCCTGACGACGCTCACTCTGGAAATCGGTGATCCATAAGACCAGGTTGGTGGGCAGCCCTAGTGCAATAGCCTTGTTGATAACAGTGCAGTGATCAACAAGTCAAAAGCCTTCCTGAAGTCAACAAGGGCAACGGCCAGTGATGTCTTACGTTTCTGCATGTTTTTGTGCAGGAAAACCAGGAAACTAACTAAGCAGTGTGATATAGAGGAGGGCCTTATATTGCCAAATTGCTGTGCATCAATTGACTGGTAAATGCGAGAGAATGTCCACTCAAAAACAAAGTGTTCACAGAGTAGACTGGGTAGGGGGGTAATGGCAACTGGCCTGAGGTCGTTAGGGGGACTGTTGGGTGGAGACCTTGGGGATAAGGGTGACAAATGCGGGGGGTGGCAAGTTCGACTGCAAACTCCTTGTAAATTTTGATTGGGGGGTGAATTGGGGTTGTGGAGCGTTTGGATTTAAATTTCAGGAGTTTGTTGGCAATTTCAAATGGTTGAACACTGGGAAGGGGGGCAAGGTAAGTAAGCCGGGAGAAGATTGAGGTCAAGACTGGGTAGGGTATGGCATATGGTAGCAAAGTGGTTATTAATTATCTGAGCTGCCTCCTCACTAGGTAAATGAGAGATGAAAGGAAGCGTGGAAGACCGACGGTTAAAACCACAGAGATCTTTTACCTTGGAGTACCACTGACCGTAGCCGACCTCCTTGAGGCCGTACACTTTACGGGAATAATAAGACTTCTTGGCTGACTTGATTTCCCTGATGACCTGGTTACGTAGACTTTTGTACAGGCGGTTGTGTGTGTGTGTTTTATCTCATGAACTCATGACAGAGTAGATTCAAATGCAGGTGTAATCCAACAGGCTGACGGTTGACTTTGACATTCTGACTTTTCCAATTATATTCTGGTGCTATGCAACCTGTTATGTCTCGGTTGCAACAGGGAACGCTGAATGTTTAAGAACAGGAAATATGAAAATCTTAGTGTGTTTGTCAATCACGTGGGAGAAACATATGATACATAAAATGATCAGTTGGGAGGAAGAAGGAGGGATGAGTCAGCAGAGCCAAAATGCAATAATCTAATACAACAAGATGTCAAGGGTAGCATAATGTGTGTTTACGGCTACAGTAGATTAAGAGATAAATGTGACTAGAATAATACAAAAGACGAATGAGTGATAAATCTCACTCTCTGTCTCTCTCTCTCTCTCTCGCTCTCTCTCTATACCTAAAAAAAAATAGTGATGACGGATGGTGTCATATGTAGTGATGATGGATGGTGTTATATGTAGTGATGATGGATGGTGATATATGTAGTGATGATGGACGATGTTATATGTAGTGATGATGGATGTTGTTATATGTAGTGATGATGGGTGGTATTATATGTAGTGATGATGGATGTTGTTATATGTAGTGATGATGGATGGTGTTATATGTAGTGATGATGGATGTTGTTATATGTAGTGATGATGGGTGGTATTATATGTAGTGATTATGGATGGTGTTGTATGTAGTGATGATGGATGGTGTTATATGTAGTGGTGGTGGTGATGGTGATAGCTGCAGGTTTGTGGTGATAGTGGTGGTGGTAGAGACTGGTTGATAGTAGTGGTAATGATGGTGGTGGTAATGATGATGGTGGTAGTAGCGGTGGTAGTAGTGGTGGTAGTGATGATGGTGGTAGTAGTGGTGGTGCTATATGTAGTGATGATGGATGGTGTTATATGTAGTGATGATGGATGTTGTTATATATAGTGATGATGGGTGGTGTTATATGTAGTGATGATGGATGGTGTTATATGTAGTGGTGATGGATAGTGTTATATGTAGTGATGATGGATGGTGTTATATGTAGTGATGATTAGACAATAAAATAATAACAGTTTAATGCTAAAAAAATATACTTTGCTGTACCGTTGTAGTGAAAAACATGGTGGAACTTACAAACACCGTTAATGAACTATTGATGGAAGATAGTAGTAGTACTTCTTGATGCCTTCCACCACTGCCAGAAGTTCCTTCTCGACCGTGCTGTAATTCCTCTCTGCAGGTTTCAACTTGCGACTGTGATACGCAACTGGAAAAACCTCGCCGTCTGCCTCTTGTAGTAGCACTGCGCCAACCCCATCCTGTGAAGCATCGGTCCGGAGGATGAAAGGCTCTTCCTTCCTCACCAGTTGAAGGATGGGTTGCTTGCATAGCAGGTTCTTGTTGGCACTGAAAGAATTCTCTTGTTCAGGTCCCCATTGCACCTTGTTAGAGGCATGTTTCTTGAGCAGGTCGGATAAAGGGAGAGCCACCACGGCAAAGTTTGGGATGAAGTTCCGGTAGTACCCTACGAGGCCCAGAAATGACCTCACTTGTTTTTTTGTAGTGGGCCGTGGTGCATCTTGGACCTTTTTGATCTTCTCATTCTGACAGGTGCAGCGTCCTCCGCCGACAGTGTGCCCGAGGAACTGTACTGCAGCCTGACCGATCTCGCACTTGCTTGGTTTCACGGTCATGTTTTTTTGTTGGAACCTCCGGAACACCTCCTCTAAGAGTTCCAGGTGTTCCTCAAATGTTGCTGAATGGATTAACACATCGTCCACAAATGCCTCAACTCCCTTGATGCCGTTTAGGACTTGCCTCATGACACGGTTGAAGATGGCAGGGGAGTTTGTGAGACCAAAGGGAAGGACTCTGTACTGATAGAGACCCCCTGGCGTACCAAAGGCTGTGATCTGCCGACTCTTCGGGTCCAATGGGATTTGGAAGAACCCCTTGGTCAGATCAAGTTTGGTAAATAACTTGGAACTTGCTATTCTTGAAAAAATAGTTTTCTGATCACACATAGGTTCAGCATCCACCTGGGTAATGGCATTTACTCTCCTATAATCCCCACAGATCCTGACACCCCCATCCTTTTTTCGGGCGACTACCATAGGACTACAGTATGGAGACGATGATTTCTCGATGATTCCCACTGCTTCTATTTCCTCAATTTCTTGTTTGACAGTGTCCAGTAGTCGCATAGGTATAGGATAGGACTTTACCCGAACAGGTGTAGGGCTGGTCAGTTCAATAGCGTGACAGTCGACACGGGCAACTCCTGGCTTATCAGAGAAGATGTCCTTGTAGCGATGCAACAGAGAGCCAATGGCATCTCGTTCCTCTGCTGATAGATTTCCGTTCACCTCAACGTCCGTGAAGGTCTCACTCTGGCGGGAGCGTGCAGTGACAGGCCCATCCTCCTCATCACTGTCAGAGATCACTGTGGCAGCACAAGTTACCCCTGAATCACACTGGGAAGGCTCGTCCCTGTCTTCCTCAGTGGAGACTGTACCCCCGATCGGTGACTCGAAGTACTTCTTCAGCATGTTGATGTGGAACTTCTTTCGTCGAGATCCCACCTGGACGATGTAATCAGATCTGAGACACGCTCAATGTCGAATGGACCTTTCCACTGAGCCAGTAACTTATTGCGCATCGTAGGCAACAGAACCAGGCACTGATCACCTGGCTTGAAACAACGAAGCTTGGCCTTCTTGTCATAGTAAGTCTTCTGGACCTCTTGAGCCTTTATCAGCTCTTGCTTTGCCAGTTGGCAGGTTTCTTGGAGACGATCAGCTAAGTCAATGACATATGTATAAGTGGTCTGGACTTCCGGATCTGATTCCTCATTATCCCACAGTTCCCGAAGAACCTGTCGTGGCCCCCGGACGGACCTGCCGTACATAAGCTCGAAGGGAGACACCTTGAGAGCTCTGTGGCGCCTCCCGGTACGCGAACAGAAGTGGGGCAATGTAGCGTGGCCACTCCTTAGGTTGTTCGGCTGCCATCCTCCTGAGCATTTTCTTCAGCGTCCCATTAAACCTCTCACAGAGTCCGTTGCACATCGGGTGATAGGGTGTTGTCTTTAGCCCCTTTACCGATAACAACCGCATCAACTCCTCCATCATGGCAGAAGTAAACTGGGTTCCCCTGTCACTGAGGACTTGTTTGGGAATACCAACCCGACAGAAGATTTCCAACATGGCTTCTGCAACAGTCGTGGCCTCAATGTTCCTCAAGGGCACAGCCTCGGGCCACCTCGTGCTAAAGTCCACCAAGGTGAGAATATACTTTGCCCCATCGCTCGCCCTTGGGTTTATCGGCCCTACAATGACCACCGCCACCCTCTCAAAGGGTTCAGAGATCAGTGGGAGGGGCCGTAGTGGTGCAGGCGGAACTCGCCCTCGATCACTGGTTTTCTGGCATCACAAGAGCGGACTAGCCTGGTGATCTCCTGGCCCATCCTTGGCCAGAAGAACGCTGCACTGATGCAGTCAAAGGTCTTCTTTTTACCCATATGACCGCCAAGAGCAGTGCAATGACCTAGCTTGAACACAGCCAGGCGGTACTTGGAAGGAACCACGAACTGTAGTCGTGTTTCACCCAGAGACGTCACGGTCTCTCGGTAGAGACGGTTCCTCTTCTTTACGAACCTCGTTCGATTCCCAAATGTCTTCTTGATGGTCCCAACTATCAAACTCTTGTGTACCGAAGTGAGCGTGCTGTCATCCTCTTGCTCTTGGACGACATCCTGACTGTTGATGAGATCAGACGATGTGGCAATAGCCAATGGGGTGACTCGAGGTTTTGTTTGGGCCATACCCCGAGTGACTGCAGCAGCATTAACTTGGGTCAAAGCGGCAGCATCAGTTTGGGTTGCAGCATCCACTGCACAACTGTTTCTTGCTCCCTTGATATTCCCAATGATGAGATCGTATATAGGTTCCCTCATGACTGCTGCAGTGACCCAACCTGAGAAGAAGGGGGTGTCCACCTCAATCTTGGCCACTGGAACCGTTTGAATGTAACTATTGGCTAATTTAACACTTACTTGTGCTCCGGTGTATTGATGTTGCCCCACCAATTCCATCCTGACAATACAGCCCGATGCCCCACTATCTCGCATGACAGTCGCTGGAACTCCTCCAACGTATCCAGGTTTAACAAGAAAGGTGGGGTGACCTCTCGAGGAGAGGTTGGAGGCGGCAGTTAGTCAGTAGGGGTGTTGGGGTAGACTTGATTCGGTATGAGCCCCTGCTTCAGGTTGCATGACGATCGGCCCTGCTGGAAGGTCAGGCCACTCCCCGCCCACAGTTTGAACACCGGAGGCTTCCTGCTGCTGGTCTCTTTGTGGATTATCATTGCTGGCACCTTGGCCTACGAATTGAGCCACGGCGGCTTCCTGCCGCCGGTTCCATCGTGGATTGTTGTTCGGGCGCCAATTGTTACGTTTAAATGCAGGAAAGTGGCTTTCTTACCGTAGAACTCGGATACCTTCACACTGGTTACTCACCCAAGAGATTATGGTGTATCACTACGTAGAATTTTGCTCTGCTTCCGGCACTCAATGCGTTATGACTTGATAAATGATGATTTAGTGAATTCCACTAACTTCCAACATCCATCTAAGTTATTGGTTATACTTTGTCATAACCAATGAGTCATTACCCTTGGTAATAATGATAATAGAGGGATCACAGATACGGGCAGATGATTGCACTTACGTTTATTTGGCACAATTCCATACACTGGACTTATAATTTGCATGGATAGGTCAGTCACTCACATTCACGCCACAGTACCGTAAGTTATAAGGGAGAGTTTGTCAACCTGGTGAATTAATCGTTTAGATCTATTAGGCCGGCCTGGAGTGCTCTTGTAGCAAACAGGCCCTCACCATTGATCACTTCCTTTACAGGATGTGTTAACTTGTCGCTGGACTTAACAAAAATCTCGGGGATTTGCACACACAGACCCGTAGCACTGGTAGGACTGTATGGCCCCTGATCTTAAGTCCGCGGAGCAGGAGGTCTTCTCTAACCCAAGGTCTAAAGCCCACTGGCTAAATTGGTTTTTTGAGGCGTGAAGTGATGAACAGTACACCACTGTCTCACTGGCCTGCCCCCCCCTACATGTCCCAGTCATGGCTGGCCGGTTACCTTATCTCTACCGTAAACAAACATTTGGGATGGGTTGTGCGGGAGGCCCAACGCAACCCATGACACATATATATATATATATATATATATATATATATATATATATATATATATATATATATATATATATATATATATACCATAATTATATATGGGCTGTGATCTAGGAATATGCCTATTTGAGAGGAATGACCTGAACTACCTGACCCACTAGCGCTTTCGACATTATATGTAATTCTGTATATTTAACATGTCAGGGGTGAGTACAGACTAGAGAGAGTAATACAAATCAAGGTGTATATATACAGAGGAGGGTGAGACCAGGTCCACAATGGTCAGGTATTAGGTAATGACCCTACTAATCTTTAAATAGCACACAACGGTTGGTGGTCAGGTCAGATGGTCAAGTGACCCGGCCTTCTCACCTGATCACAAATCTTCTTAATTACAAAATTGTCCAGCTTGTACATGCTGTTACTCAAATTCATGTTGAATGCTTCGGTATGTTTAATAAGACTAGATTCTATGATGTTCCTACTATCAATTGAATTACATGGTAATATTGAGGAGGCATTATCCCAGTCAATGCAATGCTTGTTATCCCTCAAATGAACAAACAGAGCATTGGATTCCTGGCCTGTCCTAACACTGTATTTGTGTTGTTTAATTCTAGTTGCAAGATCTTTACCTGTCTGGCCTAAGTAAAACATATTACATTCCTTGCAAGGAACTTTATAAATGCAACCAATTGTGTTGTTGGGTGAGTTCTTGATTAACATTTGTTTGACAGTGCATGAGTTTTTAAATGCCACATTGACGTTCCAGGTTTTTAGCTGTGCAGGAATGTGTGAGAAATTTTTGTGAAATGGTAATATTGAGATATTCTTATGGTCATGGGTGGGCTTGGGGTCAGTTCTATAAAAAGTTTTCTTAGTAATGTTTAAGCTTTTGTCTATGAAAGATCTAGGGTATTTAAGGTTTGAGCCAATATTATATATATATTTGTATTCCTCATCGATGAATTCCGGACTGCAAATTCTCAAGGCACGTAAAAACATTGTTGAAAATACTGACTGTTTGACTTTATTATGGTGGGCAGAATAATAATGAATGTATGAACACACATTAGTTGGTTTTCTATAAATACTGAACTTAAAAGTGTTACCTATTCTGTGGATCAGACAGTCTAGGAATGGCAATTTACAGTCTTGCTCTAATTCCACAGTGAATTTGATCGAGGGGGCTAAGTTGTTAAGTTGTGGCAGGAAAGCTTTTAGGTCCTCATTACATGGCCAGAGACATAATACATCATCAACATATCTAAACCAGACTGCTGAGGGTGGTAAAATATTACTTAATAGTTTCTTTTCAAAGAATTCCATATATAGGTTGCTTAATACAGGTGAGAGTGGATTACCCATTGCCATACCAAATTTTTGAGCATAATATTCCCATTGAATTCGAATTTGCAATCCTTAATACATAGTTTGATGAGTTCGATGAAGTCGTCTTTCGAGACGGGCAGTGAAATGTTATCCAGGGAATCTATGAGGAACTCTAGTAAATCATCAACTGGGACCTTTGTAAAGAGTGACGTTACATCAAAGCTGACCAGTTTAAAATCATAATTAATTTGTAAGTTATTGAGTTTATCAACCAGATCCATATTATTCTTAATATTAGAGTTAGAAATGTTGCCAACTAAGGGATTTAGTAAAGAAACTAACCATTTAGATAATTTATAAGAGATTGACCCAACTGAGCTAATGATGGGTCTTGCTGGGTTATTAGGCTTGTGGGTCTTGATTATTTAAGACAGCGTAAGAGTTAGGTGGATCCATGAAATATATATATATATATATATATATATATATATATATATATATATATATATATATATATATATATATATACATATATATATATATATATATATATATATATATATATATATATATATATATATATATATATATATATATATATATATATATATATATATATATATATATATATTTCATGTGATCCACAATAAAAACTTTTGGAATTTGCTGTTTTGTTCACACACCTTTCAGAGCAACTGGAAGATGTCTTGAATAAAGACGAAAGCTAAGGTGCTCCGTTGTTTCCCTTTTCCCGTGTGATTTTATCGATATATATATATATATATATATATATATATATATATATATATATATATATATATATATATATATATATATATATATATATATATATATATATATATATATATATATATATATATATATATATATATATATATATATATATATATATATATATATATATATATATATATATATATATATATATATATATATATATATATATATATATATATATATATATATATATATATATATATATATATATATATATATATATATATGTAACCGGTCGGAATTTACTGGACATTAATTTCTCACTTGACTTGGGGTTTATTAAAGATTATAAGATGGTAATGGCAGTGGAAGCGCCCCTTTGAGAAAAATCCCGAACCAGCACAAGAACACTTAAATCTACTAAACAAAATGAATTGTCCGTGACCCGTGGAAGGATAGCGTCTGTGACTGGGATGAATGAGACACACTGTAAAATTTAGACACTTATATTCCCTCCAACACTACAAACACAATCAACTAATGGTACACCAATATGCGCACCTCTTAACTTAAACTTAAAACACTACTCTGGGGAATAAAAGTTATACATGATATAAAAATTATTAGAAACACAGGCAAATATAAATTTGAAGTAGTAAGAAATGTTGCTTGCACACATGAAACAGGCCTTAAGGGCTTTCACAAAATAATATCAGTCACTTAGGAAATGGTATTAAAAAATAAGAAATTAACTACTCTACAATGAATAGGCCTTAAGGGCACTCAACAAAATTATAGCACCCCAACAGATGCACACTTCTTATCCTAACTTAACCACTACTCTGGGGAACAAAGGTTATACCTGAGATCAGAATTATGGAGAAATTTAGATGCATTAAAAGAGTCAAATCACAGTATCACTCTGGTTCCACTTAATGACACAAACATTCAAAAAACACTACTATCAAAATTATTTAAGAAATATTAAACTACACACGTCAAGATAATATCAGTAACTGAGAAATGGTATTAACTACACCCGTAATAAGGAAGATAACATGTTCCTCTAGGTATCTCCTAGAGTCCTAGACTCATGGTCTCAGTGTGTAACCATTAATTTACTCAGATAGCCTCAGTGTACTCCCAGTGCGTCCATGGGCAGGAAGAGAGTGAGCCAATCAGACATTGTGCAGTTGAGAGGAGCTTTAGCTTCCCGTTAGCAAGAGGGTTTCACTAAGCGGCTCGGGACATGTGGTGTTGTGAGCCGACGTCAGCTGGGCACCCAGACGGCTAGATTCCCTCAAGAGATCCTTTGGTACCCCGCTAAACAGTGACAGGCCTACTCTGATCGGTCCAATGGCGACAATCGCCACCCTCAATCATCAACGGCAGTCTCAAATGGCAGTCAATCTCTCGCAGTCAAACTCCGGTCAACTCCGGCCAACTCCAGTCAACTCCAGTCAAGTGGGTTCTGACGGAAACCCTGAAATGAACTCACTGTTAGCTCTAGTTTACTTTACCACTGCCCTATCTAACCCTGTCTGAGATCGCATGAGACTTACTTGTTATACGGCAATAGCGCAACACAGGTAACTAGGCCACGTGACTATTTCTGTGACAGACGCGCAGGGACGTCTTATTTTGTATGAATCCTCCCCGCGACTGAGAACCAGCCAGCGTCGCGTCCTCTCAAGGCGTTAGCTTAGGCCTACGTGACATATTTTCCGCCTAACTAATAACTCCTTGGGACACCCGTAACATTATTCAGACTGATAAACGATCTATAATAATTTCAAATTCAATAATAGTCCCTTACTTCATGAATCGCATCATTATTAATTCGGTAAATTACATTTAATATCATATAGGCCTAGTTCCGCAATCTCTCGCTATGAGCAGGCAGCGCTCTCTCCCCTCAGATGACCTTGAACGCTCAGTATCGCTAGTGGCGGGGCCTTTGAAATTACTCTGAAATTTCTGAATATTACAATCGACCCCCCTAAAAAAAGACAGCACTGTCCTCATGTGCTGAGAAACCATACATACGACCCCCCTAAAAATTTGTTCTAAGGACTGCATCTCACCCCTTTAACGTGCTAAATGCAGCATTTGTCTTCTCTTCTCTCCTTTTCTCTCCCGCTAACACTCGACCCCCCTAAAAGAAAACAGCACTGCCCTCATGTGCTGAGAGAACATACATGCGACCCCCCTAAAAATTTGTTCTAAGAAACTGCATCTTACCCCTTTTGCTAAACGCAGCATTCCCGTCTTCTCCACTTCTCTCTCCCGCTAACATTCGACTCCCCTAAAAAAAAAAAGCACTG
>NW_024721813.1:0-2279 GCF_018991925.1 Homarus americanus | reverse complement strand
CTAGTCTTCCCACCCGCTCTCCTCCCTCACCCTCGTCTTACCCCACTTACCCTCTCCCTCCGTCACCCTCTTCCTACCCCCATTCCTTCTCCCTTCTCACCCTCATCTTCTCCATCCCTCTCCTCCCCACCCTCGTCTTTCCTATCCTCTCCTCCTCTAACTTGCTCCTCCTTCTATACTACTACACCTCATTTAGCTCATTATATGCCTTGTTCCCCTTAACCGAGATTTACAATGAATAACCCACCAATATTTTCCCTTGCCATGATGACAGCTCATCATAAGGACTTCGCGGACCTCTGAAAAGTGCGGTATATAGTATATATAACACTAAACTACCCCAGAAATTGCTGCGGGTCACACACACCACCCTGGACGACTGTCCAATCGGAACGTTCAGGACAAACCACCTGGTTTTTGACTGGCTGTTGGGTTGGCTTATTGTTGACGATGTGATGATTTCATATGAACTTGATAAAGGTTTTCCTTAATCTAATTCTGTTAAGATAAACCATTACGCAATGCTATTTGTTAATACCAATATCTGGTTTTACAATGTAACCAATGGAGTTGCAGTGGTGTTCGTGTATGACATTTGAATCAGTACTTACAGCGGTGACCATTTACAACAGTACTCGTGTTTACAGAGATTTGCTGCTGTGACCGCTTCTTGACTGCAAAATCTTTTTATGGCTGTATTGTTCTCTGTGTTTTTAAAGCTATACCCTTCCTTAATTCACTCTATTTTGATGACTGCAATCTAACAATTGTATCTATAAAAACAAGTATTTCTTCTTACAATTATATAAATTTTAGCAGCTACAGACAAAGAAATTTTAACTCACAATTATTATATTTCAAGACTGTAAATTTTAATAATTATATCTCTATATGAATCTACAGCAGCACATGCCTCTACAACAGCAGTACTCTTTTCATAACTGTATCTCAAAACAACTGTATCTCACAGTGGTTCCCAACCTTTTGTAGGCTCTGGGCACATTTATCATTAATAAGTATTGTCGGACGCATAAAACTCTCAGAACTAACATTCAAATAAAAATCTCATATATACTGTACAGTTATTTTAAACGTTTAAGTATTACCAGTTACATACTTTTCACATTTTACACTTGGACAGGACGTTGTATTTAACAGTATCTCTACAACAGCTGTATCTCTACAACACCAGTATCTTAACAACAACTGCATTTCATCGATAACTGTATCGCTTCAACAATTGTATCTCTTCCATGACATATCTCTACAACAGCAGTATCTGTACAATAACTGTATCCCTACAAAACTGCATCTCTTCAGCAAATGTATCTTTACAACAACAGTATCCTTATAACAACTGTATCTTCGTCAACTGTATCTCTATAAAAACTGTATCTCTTCAACATCTGTATATCTTCAACAACTGTATCTCCAGTGTCACGAGCCTGGGCGCTCCGGGATCTCGCATAACAGGCATCTGTTCACTTCCATTTCCACAAGCTACTATTAATTTGTTAATTGTACTTATTATATTATTATTGTTCTTAGCTACTTAGGTTATTGTATATTTATGTATGTAATTTATATGCATCATTGTCTTACTCTGTTAAGTCAACTCAAGAGTAATATTAATCAATTATATAAAATATCCATCAAATACCTAGACCACACATGATATGAGCGCTCCACTGGCGCACCCACGCCACACCTAATAGCGAATAACCGTAGCATATATTGGATCAATCTATTCGCTCTCTCAGCCACCTTTGTCTAAGTGCTTTATCAAGTCTCTGCAATGCCCTAGGTATCAGGTAATAGTGACACGTTTAGTGGGCCTAGAAGGATCCTGGTGGTAAGGTATCTCCGTTTGGTAAGGATAATCATTTGTACTGATTGTTGTATATATATATTTCGTATGTCTTGCTAGCAATATAGCAATATTAAGTAATATTTGTTTTTGAGTGCAACTTTCTTACAGTATAATTTCCATATTGACATCCTCTTATTTTGTTAATTGTATTCATAAATTCATTTGCTGGATATTTTTTATATAATTAATTAATATTACTCTTGAGTTGACAACAGAGTAAGACAATGATGCACTTATAAAATTTACATACATAAATATACAATTAACCTAATCAACTAAGAACAATAATAATATAATAAGTACAATTAACAAATTAATAATGGCTTGTAGGCCAGGCCTTGAACAGATGCCTCAAGCTATGCGAGATCTGACTTGAGCTCGTGACACCTCCAAAAGTGAGCTTACAACT
>NW_024721812.1:0-13435 GCF_018991925.1 Homarus americanus | reverse complement strand
GTGGTGGGGCAGTGGCTGTGGTGGGGTTGTGGTGGGGCAGTGGCTGTGGTGGGTCAGTAGCAGTGGTGGTGGCGCAGTTCCTGTGGCGGATCAGTGGCTGTGGTGGGATGAATTGAAGTGAATTGAAACAGTTTATTTAACCATAAAAACACAGATACAGAGTGGATAATAATAACAATATTAACATGGCTGAGCCAGTTGAGAACCTGAGCTCTCTTTTACGCACCTGATATATATATATATATATATATATATATATATATATATATATATATATATATATATATATATATATATATATATATATATATATATATATATATATATATATATATATATATATATATATATATATATATATATATATATGTGATATCCAGAAATTTCAGAGTAATTTCAAATGCCCCGCCATGAGTGATACTGAGCGTTCAAGGTCATCTGAGGGGAGGGAGCGCTGCCTGCTCGTAGCGAGAGACTGCGGAACTAGGCCTATATGATATTAAATGTAATTTACCGAATTAATAATGATGCGATTCATGAAGTTAAGGGACTATTATTGAATTTGAAATTATTATAGATCGTTTAGCAGTCTGAATAATGTTACGGGTGTCCCAAGGAGTTATTAGTTAGGCGGTAAATATATCACGTAGGCCCAAGCTAGCGCCTTGGGGAGACGCGACGCTGGCTAGGCCCAGTCCCGGAGAGCATTCACACAGACAAGACGTTCCGCGCGTCCATCAGAAATAGTCACGTGGCCTAGTCACCTGTGCTGCGCTATTGCAGTATAACAAGGTTTCCGTCAGAACCCACTTGATTGGAGTTGACCGGAGTTGATTGGAGTTGACCGGAGTTGACTGCGAGAGATTGACTGCCGTTTGAGACTGCCGTTGATGATTGAGGGTGGCGATTGTCGCCATTGGACCGATCAGTGTAGGCCTGTCACTGTTTAGCGGGGTAGCAAAGGATCTCTTGAGTGAACGAGTGCTCCCGACAACTAACACGACACGGGACCAGCATCAGCAGTGGGTGATCAGTTCTTACCACTCCGGTGCACAACCCCACATGTCCCGAGCAGCTAGTGAAACCCTCTTGCTAACGGGAAGCTAAAGTTTCTCTCAACTGCACAAGGTCTGATTGGCTCACTCTCTTCCTGCCCATGGACGCACTGGGAGTACACTGAGGCTATCTGAGTATATTAATGGTCACACACTGAGACCGTGAGTCTAGGACTCTAGGAGATACCTAGAGGAACATTTTATCTTCCTTATCACGGGTGTAGTTAACACCATTCCTCAGACTGATATCATCTTGACGTGTGTAGTTTAATATTTCTTAAATAATTTTGATAGTAGTGTTTTTTTGAATGTTTGTGCCATTAAGTGGAACCAGAGTGATACTGTGATTTGATTCTTTTAATGCCTCTAATTCTTCATAATTCTGATCTCAGGTATAACCTTGTTCCCCAGAGCAGTGGTTAGGTTAGGTTAGGAAGTGTACACCTGTTGGGGTGCTATAATTTTGTTGAGTGATATTATTTTGCTGAAAGCCCTTAAGGCCTATTCATTGTAGAGTATTTAATTTCTTATCTTTTATTACCATTCCTCAGTGACTGATATTATTTTGTTGAAGACCCTTAAGGCCTATTCATTGTGGAGTATTTAATTTCTTATTTTTTAGTACCATTTCCTAAGTGACTGATATTATTTTGTGAAAGCCCTTAAGGCCTGTTCATGTGTGCAAACAACATTTCTTAATACTTCAAATTTATTGTTGCCTGTGTTTCTAATAATTTCTATGTCATGTATAACTTTTATTCCCCAGAGTAGTGTTTAAAGTTTAAGTTAAGAGGTGCGCATATTGGTGTACCATTATTTGATTGTGTTTGTAGTGTTGGAGGGAATATAAGTGTCTAAATTTTACAGTGTGTCTCATTCATCCCAGTCACAGACGCTATCCTTCCACGGGTCACGGACAGTTCATTTTGTGTAGTAGATTTAAGTGTTCTTGTGCTGGTTCGGGATTTTTCTCAAAGGGGCGCTTCCACTGCCATTACCATCTATTAATTTTTAATAAACCCCAAGTCAAGTGAGAAATTAAAGTCCAGCAAATTCCGACCGGTTACATATATATATATATATATATATATATATATATATATATATATATATATATATATATATATATATATATATATATATATATATATATATATATATATATATATGGAATATTCAGAAATTTCAGAGTAATTACAAATGCCCCGCCATTAGCGATACTGAGCGTTCAAGGTCATCTGAGGGGAGAGAGCGCTGCCTGCTCATAGCGAGAGATTGCGGAACTAGGCCTATATGATATTAAATGTAATTTACCGAATCAATAATGATGCGATTCATGAAGTAAGGGACTATTATTGAATTTGAAATTATTATAGATCGTTTATCAGTCTGAATAATGTTACGGGTGTCCCAAGGAGTTATTAGTTAGGCGGAAAATATGTCACGTAGGCCCAAGCTAACGCCTTGAGAGGACACGAGGCGGGTTCTCTCTCAGTCGCGGGGAGGATTCATACAAAACAAGACGTCCCTGCGCGTCTGTCACAGAAATAGTCACGTGGCCTAGTCACCTGTGCTGCGCTATTGCAGTATAACAAGTAAGTTTCATTCGATCTCAGACAGGGTTAGATAGGGCAGTGGTAAAGTAAACTAGAGCTAACAGTGAGTTCATTTCAGGGTTTCCGTCAGAACCCACTTGACTGGAGTTGACCGGAGTTTGACTGCGAGAGATTGACTGCCGTTTGAGACTGCCGTTGATGATTGAGGGTGGCGATTGTCGCCATTGGACCAATCAGAGTAGGCCTGTCACTGTTTAGCGGGGTACCAAAGGATCTCTTGAGGGAATCTAGCCGTCTGGGTGCCCAGCTGACGTCGGCTCACAACACCACATGTCCCGAGCCGCTTAGTGAAACCCTCTTGCTAACGGGAAGCTAAAGCTCCTCTCAACTGCACAAGGTCTGATTGGCTCACTCTCTTCCTGCCCATGGACACACTGGGAGTACACTGAGGCTATCTGAGTATATTAATGGTCACACACTGAGACCGTGAGTCTAGGACTCTAGGAGATACCTAGAGGAACATTTTATCTCCCTTATTACGGGTGTAGTTAACACCATTCCTCAGACTGATATTATTTTGACGTGTGTAGTTTCATAGTCCTAATTAATTTTGATAGTATTGTTTTTGAATGTTTGTGCCATTAAGTGGAACCAGAGTGATACTGTGATTTGATTCTTTTAATGCATCTAATTGTTCTTCATAATTCTGATCTCAGGTATAACCTTGTTCCCCAGAGTAGTGGTTAAGTTAGGTTAGGAAGTGTGCATCTGTTGGGGTGCTATTATTTTGTTGAAACCCCTTAAGGCCTATTCATTGTAGAGTATTTAATTTCTTAATTTTTATTACCATTTCCTCAGTGACTGATATTATTTTGTTGAAAACCCTTAAGGCCTATTCATTGTAGAGTATTTAATTTCTTATTTTTTAATACCATTTCCTAAGTGACTGATATTATTTTGTGAAAGCCCTTAAGGCCTGTTTCATGTGTGCAAGCAACATTTCTTAATACTTCATATTTATTGTTGCCTGTGTTTCTAATAATTTCTATATCATGTATAACTTTTATTCCCCAGAGTAGTGTTTTAAGTTTAAGTTAAGAGGTGCACATATTAGTGTACCATTATTTGATTGTGTTTGTAGTGTTGGAGGGAATATAAGTGTCTAAATTTTACAGTGTGTCTCATTTATCCCAGTCACAGACGCTATCCTTCCACGGGTCACGGACAATTCATTTTGTTTAGTAGATTTAAGTGTTCTTGTGCTGTTTCGGGATTTTTCTCAAAGGGGCGCTTCCACTGCCATTACCATCTATTAATTTTTAATAAACCCCAAGTCAAGTGAGAAATTAAAGTCCAGTAAATTCCGACCGGTTACAAATGGTAGCAGAGCGTAGTTTTTAATGTCGTGACTGATAGTACTGTGGTTGGGATAATGAACGCCATCATGTGTTGGTTAGCAATGGTAGGGATTGAACTCGCACTGATGCTCATCCTTGTGCCCGGACTGAGTTGGTTAGGCGTGACAGTAGAGATGTGTATGAGGAGGAAGAGAGACGGCCGCGGGACCTTGGTACAGCTGAGAGAGGAGTTCGGAGACCTAAAGAGGGATTATCAAGCACAGGTAAACAGGTTCAAGTGGGAGTCTCAGGCACACATTCAACGGTTCAGGGAGGAAACAAGGGGTGAATGTCAGGCACACGTCCAGCAGTCAAGGAAGTGTGAGGTCCAAGTGGGAAATATAGGGGTACGTAAGTAGTTCAGAGAGGTTGATCGAGCCCTCCAGCTGAGAGACAAGACGAAGCCGACCGATTATAGTTTAGGGTGCATGGTAATGAGAAAAGGCAGGTTGTAGGGGGTGAGTTGGAGGAGTTGTGAGTAGGGCAGAAGGGATTGGAGAGATGGTTAGGTCAGAGATGTGCGTTGAGTAGTGGTTGCTGTCATGAGCGGGATTGAGTTGCTGTCATGAGCGGGATTGAGTTGCTGTCATGAGCGGGATTGAGAGTACGGTTGTAATGTCCAGGGCCTCACTAATATGGACTGGTACATTGTCAGAGAGTTGGTCTGCCGGCATGAGGTTCGGAGACGTGGACTGTGTATTGTTTTTGACACTGGTTCCTCTTAGCTCAAGGGCCACGCAAAGGGAGAGCATGTTTGTTTTGGACTGTGTATTTTTTTGACACTGGTTCCTCTTAGTTCAAGGGCCAGGCAAAAGGAGAGCATGTTTGTTTCGGGCTGGTATTAATTTTGACACTGGTTCCTCTTAGTTCAAGGGCCAGGCAAAAGGAGAGCATGTTTGTTTTGGACTGTGTATTTTTTTGACACTGGTTCCTCTTAGTTCAAGGGCCAGGCAAAAGGAGAGCATGTTTGTTTTGGACTGAGTATTGTTTTGACACTGGTTCCTCTTAGTTCAGGGGCCAGGCAAAGGAGAGCATGTTTGTTTTGGACTGAGTATTGTTTTGACACTGGTTCCTCTTAGTTCAAGGGCCAGGCAAAGGAGAGCATGTTTGTTTTGGGCTGGTATTAATTTTGACATTGGTTCCTTAGCTCAAGGGCCAGGCAAAGGCATGGCATTTGGACTGTGTATTGTTTGACACTAGTTCCTCTTAGCTCAAGGAGCCAGGCAAAGAAGGAGAGCATGTTTGTTTTGGACTGAGTATTTTTTTGACACTGGATCCTCTTAGCTCAAAGGCCAGGCAAAAGGAGAGCATGTTTGTTTTGGACTGTGTATTGTTTTGACACTGGTTCCTCTTAGTTCAAGGGCCAGGCAAAAGGAGAGCATGTTTGTTTTGGACTGAGTATTGTTTTGACACTGGTTCCTCTTAACTCAAGGGCCAGGCAAAAGGAGAGCATGTTTGTTTTGGACTGAGTATTGTTTTGACACTGGTTCCTCTTAGCTCAAGGGCCAGGCAAAAGGAGAGCATGTTTGTTTTGGACTGAGTATTGTTTTGACACTGGTTCCTCTTAGCTCAAGGGTCAGGCAAAAGAAGAGCATGTTTGTTTTGGACTGAGTATTGTTTTGACACTGGTTCCTCTTAGCTCAAGGGCCAGGCAAAGGGAGAGCTTGTTTGTTTTGGACTGAGTATTTTTTTGACACTGGTTCCTCTTAGTTCAAGGGCCAGGCAAAAGGAGAGCATGTTTGTTTTGGACTGTGTATTGTGTTGACACTGGTTCTCTTAGTTAAGGGCCAGGCAAAGAGAGGCTTTATGTTTGTTTTGGACTGTGTATTGTTTTGACACTGGTTCCTCTTAGCTCAAGGGCCAGGCAAAAGGAGAGCATGTTTGTTTTGGACTGAGTATTGTTTTGACACTGGTTCCTCTTAGCTCAAGGGCCAGGCAAAGGAGAGCATGTTTGAAATGGACTGAGTAGTGTTTTGACACTGGTTCCTCTTAGCGCAAGGGCCAGGCAAAGGAGAGCATGTTTGAGATGGACTGAGTATTGTTTTGACACTGGTTCCTCTTAGTTCAAGGGCCAGGCAAAGGAGAGCATGTTTGTTTTGGACTGTGTATTGTTTTGACATTGGTTCCTCTTGGGCAGGCAAAGGAGAGCATGTTTGTTGTTTTGGACTGTGTATTGTTTGACACTGGTTCCTCTTAGCTCAAGGCAGGCAAGGAGAGCATGTTTGTTTTTTGGACTGTACTTGTTGTTTTGACACTGGTTCCTCTTGGCTCAAGGAGCCAGAGCAGAAGGAGGCTTTATGTTTGTTTTTGGACTGAGTATTGTTTTGACACTGGTTCCTCTTAGCTCAAGGGCCAGGCAAAAGGAGAGCATGTTTGTTTTGGACTGAGTATTGTTTTGACACTGGTTCCTCTTAGCTCAAGGGCCAGGCAAAAGGAGACCATGTTTGTTTTGGACTGTGTATTTTTTTGGACACTGGTTCCTCTTAGTTCAAGGGCCAGGCAAAGGAGAGCATGTTGGAGATGGACTGAGTATTTTTTTTGACACTGGTTCCTCTTAGTTCTAGGGCCAGGCCAAAGGAGAGCATGTTTGTTTTGGGCTGGTATTAATTTTGACATTGGTTCTTCTTAGCTCAAGAGGAGCCAGGCAAAGAGAGAGCATATTTGTTTTGGACTGTGTATTGTTTGACACTGGTTCCTCTTAGCTCAAGGCCGAGAGGCAAAAGGAGAGCATGTTTGTTTTTGGACTGAGTATTGTTTTTGACACTGGTTCCTCTTGGCTCAAAGGCCAGGCAAAGAAGCATGTTTGTTTTGGACTGAGTATTGTTTTGACACTGGTTCCTCTTAGCTCAAGGGCCAGGCAAAAGGAGAGCATGTTTGTTTTGGACTGTGTATTTTTTTGACACTGGTTCTTCTTAGCTCAAGGGCCAGGCAAAAGGAGAGCATGTTTGTTTTGGACTGTGTATTGTTTTGACACTGGTTCCTCTTAGCTCAAGGGCCAGGCAAAGGAGAGCATGTTGGAGATGGACCGAGTATTTTTTTGACACTGGTTCCTCTTAGTTCTAGGGCCAGGCCAAAGGAGAGAATATTTGTTTTGGGCTGGTATTAATTTTGACATTGGTTCTCTAGTTAAGGGCCAGGCAAAAGGGGAGCGTGATGTTCTGGTTGGGTTGAGTTGGGCTAGGAAGAAATGGAGTTGCTAGCTGCGAGTGGAATAGTACAGAGTTGAAGGTGGGTTCTAAGTTGTTCTCTCAGCACATGAGGGAAGTGCTGTTTTCTTTTAGGGGGGTCGAGTGTTAGCGGGAGAGAAAAGGAGAGAAGAGAAGACAAATGCTGCATTTAGCACGTTAAAGGGGTGAGATGCAGTCCTTAGAACAAATTTTAGGGGGGGGTCGTATGTATGTTTCTCAGCACATGAGGACAGTGCTGTCTTTTTTTAGGGGGGTCGATTGTAATATTCAGAAATTTCAGAGTAATTTCAAATGCCCCGCCATTAGCGATACTGAGCGTTCAAGGTCATCTGAGGGGAGAGAGCGCTGCCTGCTCATAGCGAGAGATTTCGGAACTAGGCCTATATGATATTAAATGTAATTTACCGAATTAATAATGATGCGATTCATGAAGTAAGGGACTATTATTGAATTTGAAATTATTATAGATCGTTCATCAGTCGGAATAATGTTACGGGTGTCCCAAGGAGTTATTAGTTAGGCGGAAAATATATCACGTAGGCCCAAGCTAACGCCTTGAGAGGACACGAGGCGGGTTCTCTCTCAGTCGCGGGGAGGAGTCAAGCAAACAAGACATCCCTGCGCGTCCGTCACAGAAATAGTCACGTGGCCTAGTCACCTGTGTTGCGCTATTGCCGTATAACAAGTAAGTCTCATGCGATCTCAGACAGGGTTAGATAGGGCAGTGGTAAAGTAAACTAGAGCTAACAGTGAGTTCATTTCAGGGTTTCCGTCAGAACCCACTTGACTGGAGTTGACCGGAGTTGACCGGAGTTTGACTGCGAGAGATTGACTGCCGTTTGAGACTGCCGTTGATGATTGAGGGTGGCGATTGTCGCCATTGGACCAATCAGAGTAGGCCTGTCACTGTTTAGCGGGGTACCAAAGGATCTCTTGAGGGAATCTAGCCGTCTGGGTGCCCAGCTGACGTCGGCTCACAACACCACATGTCCCGAGCCGCTTAGTGAAACCCTCTTGCTAACGGGAAGCTAAAGCTCCTCTCAACTGCACAAGGTCTGATTGGCTCACTCTCTTCCTGCCCATGGACGCACTGGGAGTACACTGAGGCTATCTGAGTATATTAATGGTCACACACTGAGACCATGAGTCTAGGACTCTAGGAGATACCTAGAGGAACATTTTATCTCCCTTATTACGGGTGTAGTTAACACCATTCCTCAGACTGATATTATTTTGACGTGTGTAGTTTCATAGTCCTAAATAATTTTGATAGTATTGTTTTTGAATGTTTGTGCCATTAAGTGGAACCAGAGTGATACTGTGATTTGATTCTTTTAATGCATCTAATTGTTCTTCATAATTCTGATCTCAGGTATAACCTTGTTCCCCAGAGTAGTGGTTAAGTTAGGTTAGGAAGTGTGCATCTGTTGGGGTGCTATTATTTTGTTGAAACCCCTTAAGGCCTATTCATTGTAGAGTATTTAATTTCTTAATTTTTATTACCATTTCCTCAGTGACTGATATTATTTTGTTGAAAACCCTTAAGGCCTATTCATTGTAGAGTATTTAATTTCTTATTTTTTAATACCATTTCCTAAGTGACTGATATTATTTTGTGAAAGCCCTTAAGGCCTGTTTCATGTGTGCAAGCAACATTTCTTAATACTTCATATTTATTGTTGCCTGTGTTTCTAATAATTTCTATATCATGTATAACTTTTATTCCCCAGAGTAGTGTTTTAAGTTTAAGTTAAGAGGTGCACATATTGGTGTACCATTATTTGATTGTGTTTGTAGTGTTGGAGGGAATATAAGTGTCTAAATTTTACAGTGTGTCTCATTTATCCCAGTCACAGACGCTATCCTTCCACGGGTCACGGACAATTCATTTTGTTTAGTAGATTTAAGTGTTCTTATGCTGGTTCGGGATTTTTCTCAAAGGGGCGCTTCCACTGCCATTACCATCTATTAATTTTTAATAAACCCCAAGTCAAGTGAGAAATTAAAGTGAAATATAACAGAGTCTAGAACTGCTTTTAGTGTCCTTGTGGCCTAGCCGGTAAGCGTTCCCTAGTCACACCCAGTAGGTCGAGGGTTCGATTCCTTGCTGGTGAGGTCGTTGATTATATGTTCAAAGTCCGCGTGTTATATGGACTCAAAATGAAGTATAAATATGTACCTCGCGTTTCATACCAGCTGGATTCGGTAAAATGCTACTGACACCACATAAGAGGCACGGGCAGTTTCCCATTGAGGTTCACGGCGCCATCAGCTCGATGAACAGGCTTTGTGTGAAATATAACAGAGTCTAGAACTGCTTTTAGTGCCCTTGTGGCCTAGCCGGTAAGCGTTCCCTAGTCACACCCAGTAGGTCGAGGGTTCGATTCCTTGCTGGTGAGGTCGTTGATTATATGTTCAAAGTCCGCATGTTATATGGACTAAAAATGAAATATATATATATATATATATATATATATATATATATATATATATATATATATATATATATATATATATATATATATATATATATATATATATATAATCAACGACCTCACCATCAAGGAATCGAACCCTCGACCTACTGGGTGTGACTAGGGAACGCTTACCGGCTAGGCCACAAGCGTTCCCTAGTCACACCCAGTAGGTCGAGGGTTCGATTCCTTGCTGGTGAGGTCGTTGATTATATGTTCAAAGTCCGCGTGTTATATGGACTAAAAATGAAGTATATATATGTACCTCGCGTTTCATACCAGCTGGATTCGGTAAAATGCTACTGACATCACATAAGAGGCACGGGCAGTTTCCCAATGAGGTTCACGGCGCCATCAGCTCGATGAACAGGCTTTGTGTGAAATATAACAGAGTCTAGAACTGCTTTTAGTGTCCTTGTGGCCTAGCCGGTAAGCGTTCCCTAGTCACACCCAGTAGGTCGAGGGTTCGATTCCTTGCTGGTGAGGTCGTTGATTATATGTTCAAAGTCCGGGTGTTATATGGACGAAAAATGAAGTATATATATGTACCTCGCGTTTCATACCAGCTGGATTCGGTAAAATGCTACTGACACCACATAAGAGGCACGGGCAGTTTCCCAATGAGGCTCACGGCGCCATCAGCTCGATGAACAGGCTTTGTGTGAAATATAACAGAGTCTAGAACTGCTTTTAGTGTCCTTGTGGCCTAGCCGGTAAGCGTTCCCTAGTCACACCCAGTAGGTCGAGGGTTCGATTCCTTGCTGGTGAGGTCGTTGATTATATGTTCAAAGTCCGCGTGTTATATGGACTCAAAATGAAGTATATATATGTACCTCGCGTTTCATACCAGCTGGATTCGGTAAAATGCTACTGACACCACATAAGAGGCACGGGCAGTTTCCCATTGAGGTTCACGGCGCCATCAGCTCGATGAACAGGCTTTGTGTGAAATATAACAAGAGTCTAGAACTGCTTTTAGTGTCCTTGTGGCCTAGCCGGTAAGCGTTCCCTAGTCACACCCAGTAGGTCGAGGGTTCGATTCCTTGCTGGTGAGGTCGTTGATTATATGTATATATATATATATATATATATATATATATATATATATATATATATATATATATATATATATATATATATATATATATATATATATATATATATATATATATACACACATTTATCTTTGTGTAAATATCCTATGGCTTGTTCACATGTGCTATGGTTTATTTACATCATCTTAAGGGCGAAACTCAAACCATGTTTAAAACTAACCATCATATGGCGTTAAACTAACCTTAAATGGCGTTAAACTGACTTCAAATGGCATTAAACTGACTTTAAATGGCGTTCAACTAACTTTAAATGACGTTCAACTAACTTTAAATGGCGTTAAACTAAAATTAAATAGCGTTAAGCTAACTTTAAATGGCGCTAAACTAACTTCAAATGGTGTTAAACTAACATTGAATGGCGTTAAACTATTTTTAAATGCGTTAAACGTGCCTCAAATGGCATTAAACTAACTTCAAATGGCATTAAACTAATTTTAAATGGCATTAAACTAACTTCAAATGACGTTAAACTAACTTTAAATCGCGTTAAATTAACTTTAAATCGCGTGAAACTAAATTTAAATCGCGTTAAACTAACTTTAAATCGCGTTAAACTTACTTTAAATGACGTTAAACTAATTTTAAATGGCGTTAAACTAACTTTAGATATCATTAAACTAACATTAATTGGCATTAAACATGCTTCAAATGCCGTTAAACATGCTTCAAATCGCATTAAAGTAACTTTAAATGGCGTTAAACTTAGTTTAAATGGCGTTAAACTAACTTCAAATGGCGTAAAACTAACTAAAAAAGGGCGTTAAACAATCTTTATATGGCGTTAAACTAACTTTAATTGGCGTTAAACATGCTTCAAAAGGCGTTCAGTTAACTTTAAATGGCGTTCAATTAACTTTAAATGGCGTTTAACTAACTTTAAATGGCGTTCAACTAACTTTAAATGGCGTTCAACTAACTTTAAATGGCGTTCAACTAACTTTAAATGGCGTTCAACTAACTTTAAATGGCGTTCAACTAACTTTAAATGGCGTTCAATTAACTTTAAATGGCGTTCAATTAACTTTAAATGGCGTTCAAGTAACTTTAAATGGCGTTAAACTAACTTTAAATGGCGTTAAACATGCTTCAAATGGCGTGAAACTAACTTCAAATATCGTTAAACCAACCTTAAATCGCGTTAAACTAACATTAAATGGCAATAACCTAACTTCAAAAAGTGTTAAACTAACTTTAAATGGCATTAAACTAACTAAAATGGCGCTAAACTAACCGCAAATGACGTTAAACTAACTTTAAATCGTGTTAAACGCGCTTGAAATAGTTAAACTAACTTCAAATGGCATTAAACTAACTTCAAATGGCGTTAAACTAACTTTAAATGGCGTTAAACTAACTTTAAATGGCGTTAAACTAACTTTAAATGGCGTTAAATAATATTAAATGGCGTTTAACCTAACTTAAAATGGCGTTAAACTATCTTTAAATGGGGTTAAATTAACTTTAAATGGCATTAAACTAACTTTAAATGTCGTTAAACTGACTTTAAATGGCATTAAACTAACTTTAAATGGCGTTAAACATGCTTCAAATGGCGTTACACTAACTTCAAATGGCGTTAAACTATCTTTAAATGGTGTTAAAACTTACCTTAAATGGTATTAACCTAACTTTAAATGGCATTAAACTAACTTTAAATGGCGTTAAACTAACTTTAAATGGCGTTAAACTAACTTTAAATGGTGTTAAAGTAACTTTAAATGGCGTTAAACTAACTTTAAATAGCATTAAACTAACTTTAAATGGCGTTAAACTAACTTTAAATGGTGTTAAAGTAACTTTAAATGACGTTAAACTATTTTCAAATGGCGCTAAACTATCTTTATAAGACGTTAAATTCACTTTAAATGGCATTAAACAAACTTTAAATGGAGTTAAACAAATTTTAAATAGCGTTCAACTAACTTTAAATGCCGTTAAACTAACTTCAAAAGGCGTAAAACTAACTTCAAAGGCGTAAAACTAACTTCAAATGGCATTAAACTAACTTTAAATGGCGTTAAACGCGCTTCAAATGGCGTTAAACTAACTTCAAATGGCGTTCAACTACTTAAAATGGCGTTAAACTAACTTTAAATGGCGTTAAACTATCTTTAAATGGCGTTAAACTAGCTTGAAATGGCGTTAAACTAACTTTAAAGTTTTCTGTCCCCAAAGAAGGTAAGACTGCCCCAGAAAACGGTCGGGATTCCGTCCACAATACGATACGATTCCTGTCCAGAATACGGTAGAATTCTGCCTCAGAATACGGTAGGATTCTGCTCTAGAATACGATAGGATTTTCCGCCAGCAGATGGTAGGATTCTGTTCGAGAATACTGTAGGATTTCGCCCTAGAAGATGTTATGATTTCGCCGTAAATAATGGCAGGATTCCACCCCCTTAAACGGTAGGATTTCGCCCCAGAAGACAGTAGGATTCCGACCCAGAAGACGATAGGATTTAGTCCCCAAAGACGGTTGTATTTCATCCGAGAAAACGCTAAGACTCCGCCCAAGATGACAGTAGGATTCCGCCTCAGAATTAGGTAGGATTCCGTCCCTGAATTGGATAGGATTCTGTCCAAAATATGGGAGGATTCTGCCCCAGGTGACGGTAGGATTCTGCCTTAGAATAAGATAGGATTCCGCCCC
>NW_024721811.1:0-46358 GCF_018991925.1 Homarus americanus | reverse complement strand
TCTGACACTCAAGTGCCCTCTGACACTCCCAGGCACCTCTCTGACACTCCAGGCACCTCAGACACTCCCAGGTACAACATGACACTCCCAGTACACCTCTGACACTCTCCGTGCCACCTCTCTGACACTCCCAGGTGCTCCTCCGACACTCCCAGGTACACCTCCAGAAACTCCCAGGTGACCTCTTCTTACACTCCCAGGTACACCTCCGACACTCCCAGGTACACCTCTGACCTCCCAGGTGCACTTCTCCCACCTCCCAGATACTCCACTGACATTCCCTGGTACACCCCAGACACTCCCAGGTACACCTCTGTCCTCCCAGGTACACCTCAGACACTCCCAGGTACACTTCTCACACTCCAAGTACACCTCTGACCTCCTGAGGCTCCTCTGTCACTCCTGGTACACGTCCTAACACTCCCAGGTCCGCTTACCTCCCAGGTACACCGCTTCGCCTGCCAGGTACACCTCAGACACTGCCAGGTACACCTCAGACACTGCCAGTTACACCTCCAGACACTCCCAGGTACACCTCAGTCACTCCAGGCGCACCTCTGCACCCCCAAGTGCCTCTGACTCTCCTGAGCACATCTCTGACACTCCCAGGTACACTTCAGACACTCCCAGGTACTGTGACCTCCCAGGTACACCTTTGACCTCCCAAGTATGCCTCTGACCTCCCAGGTACCTCCGACACTCCCAGGTACATTTTTACCTCCCTGGTACACCTCCGACCTCCCAGTGCCTCTGACACTCCATACATCTCTGACACTCCCAGGTACACCTCTGACCTCCTAGGTGCACCTCTGACACTCTGAGCACATCTCTGACCTCCCAGGCCTCCACCCCAACCTCCCTGGTATACTGACACTCCCAGGTACACCTCTGAACTCCCAGTTTTAGACACTCCCAGGTACACTTCTCACACTCCCAGGTACTCCGACACTCCCAGGTACACCTCTGACCTCCCAGGTACACCTCCGACCTCCCAGGTACACCTCTGACACTCCCAGGTACACCTCCGACCTCCCAGGTACAACTCCAACACTCCCAGGTAAACCTCCGATGCTCCTAGGTACACCTCTAACACTACCAGGTCACCTCCAGACACTCCAGGATGCACCTCTGACACTCCCAGGTACACCTCAGACATTCCTAGGTACACCTCTGACACTCCCAGGTACACCTCTCACCTCCCAGGTCTCCTGTGACACTCCTGGTGCTTCTCTGACTTCTCCCAGGTACACCTCAGACACTCCCAGGTACACCTCAGACATTCCAGGTACACCTCAGACACTCCCAGGTACACCTCTGACACTCCCAGGTGCACCGCCCAACACTGCCAGTACACCTCTGACAGTCCCATGTACACCTCCGACACTCCCAGGTACACCTCTGCCTCCCAGGTCTCCACTGACCTCCTGGTACACCCCTAGCACTCCTAGGTACACCTCCGACACTCCCAGGTACACCTCTGGCCTGCCAGTTCTCCACTGACATTCCCAGGCACCTCTGACCTCCCGGGTACGTCCAGCTGCTCCCAGATACACCTCTGGCATACCAGGTGCACTGTGACACTCCCAGGTACACCGTGACAATGCCAGGTACACCTCGAAGCACTGCCAGGTACACCTCCAGACACTGCCAGGTACACCTCCAGACACTCCCAGGTACACCTCAGACACTCCAAGGTGCACCTCTGGCCTCCAGAGTGCACCTCTGACACTCCCAGGCACACCTCTGACACTCCCAGGTACACCTCAGACACTCCCAGGTACACCGCCCTAACCTCCCAGGTACACCTCTGACACTCTCAAGTACACCTCTGACCTCCCAGGTACACCTCCGACACTCCCAGGTACCTTCTTACACTCCCAGGTACACCTCCGACACTCCCAGGTACACCTCTGACACTCCCAGGTACTTCTCCACCTCCCAGGTACTCCACTGACTTCTCACCTCCCAGGTGCTCCACCTGACATTCCTGTTACACCGGACACTACCAGGTACACCTCTGACACTCCCAGGTACCCCTCAGACACTCCCAGGTACACTTCTCCACACTCCCAGGTACACCTCTGACCTCTAGGAGACTCCTCTGTCACTCCCTGATACAAGTCTGCTCCCAGGTACACCGCCCCAACACTCCCAGGTACCATGACACTGGGTACCTCAGGCACTGCCAGGTACACCTCAGACACTGCCAGTTTACCTCAGACACTCCCAGGTACACCTCAGTCACTCAGGGTGCACCTCTGACACTCCCAGTACTCTGACACTCCAGGCACACCTCTGACCTCCCAGGTGCACCTCAGACTTGCTCCCAGGTACACCGCCTGACACTCCAGATACACCTCTGACACTCTCAGAGTACACCTCTGACCTCCCCAGGTGCACCTCCGACTCCCAGGTACCCGTCCGACACTCCCAGGTGCCACTTCTTACACTCCCAGGTTACACCTCCGACCTCCAGGTACACCTCTGGCACTCAGGTACATTTCTCACCTCCCAGGTACTCACTGACATTCCCTGGTACACCCCTGACACTCCAGGTACCTCTGACCTCCCAGGTACACCCAGTTGCTCCCAGGTACCTTCTCACACTCCCAAGGCTTCGTCCAACCTCCTAGGTACTCCTCTGTCACTCCCTGATACGTCTTTCTCCCAGGTACCTGCCCAGCACTCCCAGTGCCATGACACTGCCAGGTACACCTCCAGACACTGCCAGGTACACCTCAGACACTGCAGGTGCCTCAGACTTGCACTGCCAGGTACACCTCCCAGTCACTCCCAGGCGCACCTCCTGACACCCCAGGTGCACCTCTGACTCTCCAGGAACATCTCCTGACACTCCAGGTACACCTCAGACACTCCCAGGTGCACCTTTGACACTCCCAAGTGTCACCTCTGACACGCTCTGGGTGCACCTCCGACACTCCCAGGTACATTTTACACTCTGGTACACCTCCGACACTCCCAGGTACACCTCTGGCCTCCCAGATACATCTCTGACACTCCCAGGCCACACCTCAGCCTCCTAGGTACACCTCGCTCTGAGCACATCTCTGGCCTCCCAGGTACTCCTGGGCCTCCCTGGTATACCCCAATAACACTCCATTTTGCCTCTGGCTCCCAGGTACACCCCAGACCTCCCAGTGCCTTCTCACCTCCCAGGTACACCTCCCGGCACTCCCAGTACCTCCCCTGACACTCCCAGGCACACCTCAGCCTCTGAGAGTACACCTCCAGGCCTCCCAGGCCACACTTCTCCACCTCCCAGGTACACCTCCTGACACTCCTAGGGACTCCTCTGTCACTCCCTGATACAAGTCTAACACTCCCAGGTACCATGACACTCCCAGGTACACCGCTGAGCACTGCCCAGGTACCTCAGACACTGCCAGGTACACCTCGAACACTGCCAGTTACACCTCAGACACTCCCAGGTACACCTCAGTCACTCCAGGTGCACCTCTACAGCACTCCCAAAGTGCACCTCTGACTTGCTCCCAGGCACACCTCTGACACTCCCCAGGTACACCTCAGACACTCCCAGGTACACCGCCCGGCCTCCCAGATACACCTCTGACACTCTCAAGTACACCTCCTGACACTCCCAGGTGCCTCCGACACTCCCAGGTACGCATCCGACACTCCCAGGTACACGCCTTGCTCCCAGGTACACCTCCGGCTTGCTCCCAGGCACACCTCCTGGCACTCCCAGGCGTTTCCTGCCTCCCAGGTCACTCCACTGACATTCCCTGGTGCACCCCTGACCTCCCAGGTACACCTCCTGACACTCCCAGGTACACCCCAGACACTCCCAGGTGCCTTCTCCACACTCCCAGGTACAAATCCTGACCTCCTGGGTGCTCCTCTGTGCTCCTGATGCCGTCTGCCTCCCCAGGTACCTGCTGACACTCCCAGGTGCCTTCGGCACTGCCAGGTACACCTCCAGGCACTGCCAGTACACACTCGGGCTACCAGTTACACCTCGAACACTGCCAGGTACACCTCAGTCACTCCAGGCGCACCTCCCAGCACCCCAAGTGCACTCCCGGCTCTCCCGGGGAACATCTCCTGACACCCAGGTACACCTCAGACACTCCCAGGTGCACCTTTGGCCTCCCAAGTATGCCTCTGACGCTCCCAGGTACCTCCGACACTCCCAGGGTACATTTTTTACCTCCTCAGTGCCTCGACACTCCCAGGCCACACACCTCCTGGCTTGCTCCCAGATGCATCTCTGACACTCCCAGGTGCCTCTGACACTCTGGAGTGCCACCTCTGACACTCCTGAGCACATCTCCTGACACTCCCAGGTGCTCCTGACACTCCTGGTATACCCCTGACACTCCCAGGTGCACCTCTGCAACTCCCAGGTACACCCAGACACTCCCAGGTTACACTTCTCCACCTCCCAGGTACACCTCCGACACTCCAGGTGTACACCTCCTGACCTCCCAGTACACCTCCCAACCTCCCAGGTACACCTCCTGACACTCCCAGGTACACCTTTGACACTGGGTATTCACTGACATTACCTGGTACACCTCTGACACTCCCAGGTACACCGCTGACACTGGCAGGTACACCTCCGACACTCCCAGGTACACCTGCGACACTCTCAGGCACACCTCCTGACACTTCCAGGCCACCTCAGACACTCCCAGAATCACCGTTGACACTCCCAGGTACACCTCTGGCCTCCCAAGCGCCACCTCTGACACTCCCAGGTACACCTCCATGCTCCAGGTACACCTCCCGACCTCCAGGTGCCCACTTCTCACCTCCCAGGTGCACTCCGACACTCCCAGGCCACAACTCCGACACTCCCAGGTGAGCCTCCGATGCTCCTGGGTACACCTCTGGCACTCCCAGGTACACCTCTGACCTCTAGGTATTCCTCTGATACTCCCTGGTACATCTCTGACTGACCTCCCAGGTACACCTCGGCCTCCCTGTTACACCTCTGACACTCCCAGGTACACCTCTTTCCTCCTGGTTTTCTCCTGCGACTCCCAGGTACACCTCAGGCTGCTCCAGGTACACCTCTGACACTCCCAGGTACACCTCCTGACCTCCTAGGTACACCTCCTGACACTCCTGAGCACATCTCTGACACTCCCAGGTACTCCACTGACACTCCCTGGTACACCCTGACACTCCAGGTACACCTCTGACACTCCCAGGTACAGACACTCCCAGGTACCTTCTCACACTCAGGTACCTCCCGACACTCCCAGGTACACCTCTGGCTCTCCCAGGTACACCTCTGGCACTCCCAGGTACACCTCTGACACTCCCAGGTACACCTCCGACACTCCCATTGCTCCAACACTCCCAGGTAAACCTCCCGTGCTCCTAGTACACCTCTGCTACCACGTCACCTCCAGACACTCCAGGATACCTCTGACCTCCCAGGTACCTCAGACATTCCTAGGTACACCTCTGACACTCCCAGGTACCTCTCCACACACTCCCAGGTACTCCTCTGACACTCCTGGTACTTCTCCTGACACTCCCAGGTACACCTCAGACACTCCGAGTACACCTCAGACATTCCCAGGTACACCTCAGACACTCCCAGGAACACCTCTGACACTCCCAGGTGCACCATGACACTGCCAGGTACACCCTCTGACAGTCCATGTGCACCTCCGACACTCCCAGGTACACCTCAGCCTCCCAGGTACTCACCTGACACTCCTGGTACACCCCTGACACTCCTGAGTACCTCCGACACTCCCAGGTACACCTCTGATACTGCCAGGTGTCACTGACATTCCCTGGTACACCTCTGTCCTCCCAGGTACGTCCCAACACTCCCAGATCACCTCTGGCAGTCCCAGGTGCACCTGACACTCCCAGGTACACCGCTGACAATGCCAGGTACCTCCAGGCTGCTGCAGTACACCTCAGACACTGCCAGGTACACCTCAGACACTCCCAGGTACACCTCAGACACTCCAAGGTGCACCTCTGACCTCCAAGTGCACCTCTGACACTCCAACACCTCTGACACTCCCAAGGTACCTCAGACACTCCCAGGTACACCTCTGACACTCAGTACACCTCTGACACTCTCAAGTGCACCTCTGACCTCCCAGGTACACCTCCGACACTCCCAGGTGCACTTCTTACACTCCCAGGTGCACCTCCGACACTCCCAGGTACACCTCTGACACTCCCAGGTACACTTCTCCCACACTCCCAGGTACTCCACTGACATTCCCTGTTACACCCCAGACCTGAGTACCTCTGACACTCCCAGGTACCTCAGACACTCCCAGTACCTTCTCACACTCCCAGGTACACCTCTGACCTCCTAGGGACTCTCTGTCCTCCCTGATACAAGTCTAACACTCCCAGGTACCCAACCTCCCAGGTACACCGCTGACACTGCCAGGTACCTCCAGACACTGCCAGGTACACCTCAGACACTGCCAGTTACACCTCGGACACTCCAGGTACACCTCAGTCACTCCAAGGTGCACCTCTGACCTCCCAAGTGCACCTCTGACACTCCCAGGCACCTCTGACACTCCCAGGTACACCTCAGACACTCCCAGGTACACCTTCCCTCCCAGGTACACCTCTGACACTCTCCGTACACCTCTGACACTCCCAGGTACACCTCCGACACTCCCAGGTCACCTCCGACACTCCCAGGTACACTTCTCTTACACTCCCAGGTACACCTCCGACACTCCAGTACACCTCTGGCCTCCCAGTACATTTCTCCCTCCCAGGTACTCACTGACATTCCTAGTACACCCCTACACTCCCAGGTACACCTCTGACTCCAGGTACACCCCAGACACTCCCAGGTACCTCTCCACTCCCAGGTACACCTCTGACCTCCTGAGTACTCCTCTGTCACTCCTGATACGTCTGACGCTCCCAGGTACACTGCTGACACTCCCAGGTGCACCGCCGAACACTGCCAGGTACACCTCAGACACTGCCAGGTACACCTCAGACACTGCCAGGTACCTCCAGACACTGCCAGGTACCACCTCAGTCACTCCAGGTGCACCTCTGACACTCCCAAGTGCACCTCTGACTCTCCAGAACATCTCTGACACTCCCAGGTACACCTCAGACACTCCCAGGTACACCTCTGACCTCCCAAGTATCACCTCTGACCTCCCAGGTACACCTCCGACCTCCCAGGTACATTTTTACACTCCCTGGTACACCTCCGACACTCCCAGGTACACCTCTGACACTCCCAGATACATCTCCAGCACTCCCAGGTACCTCTGACCTCCCAGGTACACCTCCGGCACTCTGGGCATCTCTGACCTCCCAGGTACTCCCGCACACTCCCTGGTATACCCCTGACACTCCCAGGTACCTCTGCAACTCCCAGGTACACCCCAGACACTCCCAGGTACACTTCTCACACTCCCAGGTACCTCCATGCTCCCAGGTACACCTCTGACACTCCCAGGTACACCTCGGCACTCCCAGGTACCTCAGACACTCCCAGGTACACTTCTCACACTCCCAGGTACACCTCCTGACACTCCTGGGTACTCCTCTGTCACTCCCTGGTACATCTCTGACACTCCCAGGTACACCATGGACACTCCCAGGTACACCGCTGACACCAGGTACACCTCAGACACTGCCAGGTGCACCTCAGACACTGCCAGTTACACCTCAGGCCTCCCAGGTACCTCAGTCACTCCAAGGTGCACCTCCCAGCACTCCCAGTGCACCTCTCGACCTCCCAGGCACACCTCTGACACTCCCAGGTACACCTCCAGACACTCCCAGGTACACCACCCAACACTCCCAGGTACACCTCCTGTTGCTCTCAAGTGCACTCTGCACTCCCAGGTACACCTCCGACACTCCAGGTACACCTCCGACACTCCCAGGTACACTTCTTACACTCCCAGGTACACCTCCGACCTCCCAGGTACACCTCTGCTCCCAGTTGCATTCTCCACTCCCAGGTACTCCTGACATTCCCTGGTACACCCCTGACACTCCCAGGTACACCTCTGACACTCCCAGGTACACCCCAGACACTCCCAGGTACACTTCTCACACTCCCAGGTACAAATCTGACCTCCCTAGTGCTCCTCTGTCACTCCTGATACACGTCTAACCTCCCAGGTACCTGCTCTGACACTCCCAGGTGCACCGCCCCAGCACTGCCAGGTACACCTCAGACACTGCCAGGTACACCTCAGACACTGCCAGTTACACCTCCAGGCACTGCCAGGTACACCAGTCACTCCCAGGTGCACCTCCTAGCACCCCAAGTGCACCTCTGGCTCCCGAGTACATCTCTGACCTCCCAGGTACCTCAGCGGAACCTCAGGTACACCTTTGACCTCCCAAGTATCCTCTGACACTCCCAGGTACACCTCCGACACTCCCAGGTACATTTTGCCTCCTGGTACACCTCCGACACTCCAGGTGCACCTCCTGACACTCCCAGGTACATCTCTGACACTCCCAGGACACCTCTGACCTCTAGGTACACCTCCTGACACTCCCAGGCACATCTCTGACACTCCCAGGTACTCCACTGACACTCCCTGGTATACCCCTGACCTCCGGTACACCTCTGCAACTCCAGGTACCCCAGACACTCCAGGTACACTTCTCACACTCCCAGGTACACCTCTGACACTCCCAGGTACCACCTCTGACACTCCCAGGTACACCTCTGACACTCCAGGTACACCTCTGACACTCCAGGTACACCTTTGACACTCCCAGGTATTCCACTGACATTACCTGGTACACCTCTGACACTCCCAGGTACACCGCCTGACACTGGCAGGTACACCTCCGACACTCCCAGGTACCTCGACCTCTCAGGCACACCTCTGACACTCAGGTACCAGACACTCCCAGTCACCGTTGACACTCAGGTACACCTCTGACACTCCCAAGTACACCTCTGACACTCCCAGGACACCTCCGGCCTCCCAGGTACACCTCCGACACTCCCAGGTGCACTTCTCACCTCCCAGGTACACCTCCGACACTCCCAGGTACAACTCCGACACTCCCAGGTAAACCTCCGATACTCCTAGGTACACCTCGGCCTCCCAGGTACACCTCTGACACTCCTAGGTATTCCTCTGACACTCCCTGGTACACTCTCGGCACCAGGTACACCTCTGACACTCCTGTTACACCTCTGACCCCAGGTACACCTCTTTCACTCCTGGTTTTCTCCTGCGACTCCCAGGTTACACCTCAGACACTCCCAGGTTACACCTCTACACTCCCAGGTACACCTCTTACATTCAGGTACTCTTGTGACACTCCCTGGTGCTTCTCTGACACTCCCAGGTACACCTCAGACACTCCAGGTACCTCAGATGCTCCCAGGTACCCTCAGACACTCCCAGGCACCCCTCTGACCTCCAGGTACACCTCTGACACTGCCAGGTACACCTCTGACACTCCATGTGCACCTCCGACATCCCAGGTACACCTCTGACACTCAGGTACTCCACTGACACTCCCTGGTACCTCCTGACACTCCCAGGTGCACCTCCGACACTCCGGTACCTCGGCACTCCCAGGCTCTCCACTGACATTCCCTGGTACACCTCTGACACTCCCAGGTACCGTCAACACTCCCAAATACACCTCTGACACTCCAGGTACATCTCTGATACTCAAAGGTACACCTCTGACACTCCCAGGTACACCTCTGACAGTCCAGTACCTCCGATATTCCCAGGTACACCTCTGACACTCCAGGTACACCTCTGACACTCCTATTGCTCCTCTGTCACTCCCTGATACACCTCTAACCTCCCAGGTTACCTCAGTCACCTTTGACACTCCAAGTGCACCTCTGACACTCCCAGGCACACCTCTGACTTCCAGGTACACCTCCGACACTCCCAGGTACACCTCAGACACTGCCAGGTACACCTCAGACACTCCAGGTACACCTCAGTCACTCCAAGGTGCACAGCGGCCTCCCAAGTGCACCTCTGACACTCCCAGGCACACCTCTGACACTTCCAGGTACACCTCAGACACTCCCAGGTACACCGCTGACACTCCCAGGTACACCTCTAACACTCAAGTACACCTCTGACAGTCCCAGGTACCCTCCGGCCTCCAGGTACACCTCCGACACTCCCAGGTACACCTCCGACACTCCCAGGTACACTTTTTACACTCCCAGGTGCACCCAAGGTGCACCCTTGACACTCCCAAGTGCACCCTGACACTTCCAGGCACACCTCTGACACTTCCGTACCCCTCAGACACTCCCATGTACACCGCTGACACTCCCAGGTACACTTAACACTCCCAAGTACACCTCTGACAGTCCCAGGTACACCTCCGACACTCCAGGTACACCTCCGACACCCCAGGTACACTTTTTACACTCCCAGGTGCATCTCAGACACTCCCAGGTACACCTCTGACACTCAACAGGTACACTGACACTCCCAGGTACACTTTCACACTTCCAGGTACCTACTGACATTCCTGGTACACCGGACACCTCCCAGGTACACCTCTGACACTCCCAGGTACACCTCAGACACTCCCAGGTACACTTTCACACTCCCAGGTACACCTCTGACACTGTGTACTCTCCCTGACCTAATGCCCACACTCCCAGGTACACCGCTGACACTCCCAGGTACACCGCTGACACTGCCAGGTACACCTCAGACACTGCTAGGTACACCTCAGACACTGCCAGTTACACCTCAGACACTCCCAGGTACACTCAGTCACCCAGTGCACCTCTGACACTCCCAAGTGCACCTCTGACACCTCCCAGGCACACCTCTGACACTCCCAGGTACACCTAGACACTCCCAGGTACACCGCGACACTCCCAGATACACCCCTGAAACTCTCAGGTACACCTCTGACACCCCAGGTACACCTCCGACACTCGTGCCACCTCCGACACTCCCAGGTACACTTCCTACACTCCCGGTACACCTCCGACACTCCCAGGTACACCTCTGACACTCCCAGGTACACTTCTCACACTCCCAGGTACTCACTGACATTCCCTGGTACACCCCGGACACTCCCAGGTACACCGCGGACACTGCCAGGTACACCTCCATTACCTCAGGTACACCTCAGACACTGCCAGTTACACCTCGACACTCCCAGGCCCTAGCTACTCCAAGGTGCACCTCTGACACTCCTGCACTCTGACACTCCCAGGCACACCTCTGACACTCGGTACACCTCTGGACACTCTCAAGTACACCTTCTGACACTCCCAGGTACACCTCCGACACTCCCAGGCTACTCCGACACTCCCAGGTACACTTCTTACACTCCCAGTGCCACCTCCGACACTCCCTGGGCACTCCCAGGCTATTTCTCACCCCCAGGCACTGACATTCCCTGGTACACCTCTGACACTCCCAGGTACACCTCTGACACCTCAGGTACACCCCCAGACACTCCCGGTGTACACTTCTCACACTCCCGGGTACAAATCTGACACTCCCAGGTACACCTCAGACACTGCCAGTTACACTCTGACACTCCCAGGTACACCCCAGTCACCCAGGCGCACCCTGACACCCCCAAGTGCACCTCTGACTCTGCTCCAGCACATCTCTGACACTCCCAGGCACACCTCTGACACTTCCAGGTACACCTCTCGACACTCCCAGGTACACCTCAGACACTGCCAGGTACACCTCAGACACTCCCAGGTACACCTCAGTCACCTAAGTGCCTTTGACACCCCAAGTGCACCTCCTGACACCCCAGGGACACCTCTGACACTTCCAGGTACACCCTGACACTCCCAGGTACACCCTGCCAACCCCAGGTACACCTCTAACACTCCCAAGTACACCTCTGACCTCCCAGGTACACCTCCGACACTCCCAGGTACACCACACCTCCCAGGTACACTTTTTACACTCCCAGGTGCATCTCAGACACTTCCAGGTACACCTCCGACACTCCCAGGTACACCTCAGACACTGCCAGGTACACCTCAGACACTCCCAGGTACACCTCAGTCACCCAAGGTGCACCTTTGACACTCCCAAGTGCACCTCTGACACTCCCAGGCACACCTCTGCACTTCAGGTACACCTCAGACACCCAGTACACCTCCTGACACTCCCAGGTACACCTCCGACACCCAGGTACACTTCAACCCCAGGTACACCGCTGACACTCCCAGGTACACCCTCTGACACTCCTATGTACCTCTGTCACTCCTGACACCTCTAACACTCCCAAGTACACCTGTCACCTTTACACCCCGCACCTCTGACACTCCCAGGCACACCTCTGACACTTCCAGGTACACCTCCGACACTCCCAGGTACACCTCAGACACTGCCAGGTACACCTCAGACACTCCCAGGTACACCTCAGTCAACCCAAGGTGCACCTTGACACTCCCAAGTGCACCTCTGACACTTCCAGGCACACCCCTGACACTCCAGGTACACCTCAGACACTCCCATGTACACCGCTGACACTTGTGCACACCTCTAACACCTCCGGGCACACCTCTGACAGTCCCAGGTACACCTCCGACACTCCCAGGTACACCTCCGACACTCCCAGGTACACCTTTACACTCCCAGGTATCTCGTGACACCCCAGGCACACCCCTCACACCTGCCAACAGGTACACCTCTGACACTCCCAGGCACACTTCTCACACTTCCAGGTACTCCACCGACATTCCCCTGGTACACCCGGGACACTCCTGGTACACCCTTCTGGCCACTCCCAGGTACACCTCAGACACCCTGCGTACAATTTCACACCCCAGGCACACCCCGGACACCCTAGGTACCTTCGTCACTCCCGATAATGCCCAACACCTCCCAGGTACACCGCTGACACTTGTGGTACACCGCTGACACTGCCAGGTACAATTCCCTGGTGACCACTGCTAGTACACCTCGGTGACACTGCTAGCCACACCTCAGACACTCCCAGGTACACCTCAGTCACCCAAAGTGCACCCCTGGACTCCCAAGTGCACCTCTGACACTCCCAGGCACACCTCTGACACTTGTGTACACCTCAGACACTCCCAGGTACACCGCTGACACTCCTGTATTACACCTCTGAAACTCTCAAGTACACACCTCTGACACCCCCCAGGTACACCTGACACTCCCAGGTACACCTCCGACACTCCCAGGTACACATCCCTACACCTCCCAGGTACACCTCCGACACCCCAGTGTACACCCCCGACACTCCCAGGTACACTCTCACACCCCAGGTACCCACTGACATTCCTGGTACACCCCGACACTCCCAGGTACACCGCTGACACTGCCAGGTACACCTCAGACACTGCCAGGTACACCAGACACACTGCCAAGCTACACCTCAGACACTCCCAGCAGGTACACCTCAGTCACTCCAAGGTGCACCTCTGACACCCTGGGTGCACTCTGACACCCCAGGCACACACCTCTGACACTCCCAGGTACACCCTCTGACACTCTGGGTACACCTCTGACACTTGTGTACACCTCCGACACTCCCAGGTACACTCTCCGACACTCCCAGGCATTACTCCTACACCCAGGTACACCTCCGACACCTCCCAGGTACACCTCTGCACTCCCAGGTACATTTCTCACACTCCCAGTACGCCACTGGAGCTCCCTGGTACACCCTGACACTCCCAGGTACAACACCTCCTGACACTCCCAGGTACACCCCCAGACACTCCCAGGTACACTTCACACTCCCAGGTACACCTGGACACTCCCAGGTACAATTCTCGTGACACTGCCAAGTTGGCACCTCAGACACTCCCAGGTACACTCAGTCACCCAGGCAATTCTCTGACACCCTGCGTCACCTCTGACTCTCCCAGGCACATTCTGACACTCCCAGGCACACCTCTGACACTTCCAGGTACACCTCCGACACTCCAGGTACACCTCCGACACTCCCAGGTACACTTTACACTCCCAGGTACACCGCTGACACTCCCAGGTACACCGCTGACACTACCAAGTACACCTCAGACACTGCCAGGTACACCTGCAGACCCCAGGTACACCTCAGACACTCCCAGGTACACCTCAGACACCTCCTGCGCACCTCTGACACTCCCAAGTGCACCTCTGACACCTCCCAGGCACACCTCTGACATTCCAGGTGTCCACCTCTCACACCCAAAGCACCTCTGACACTCCCAGGTACACCTCCGACACTCCCAGGTACACCTCCGACACTCCCAGGTACACTTCTCACACTCCCAGGTACACCTCCGACACTCCCAGGCAACTCCAACACTCCCAGGTAAACCTCCGATACTCCTAGGTACACCCTAACACTACCACGTACACCTCTGACACTCCTAGGTATTCCTCTGACACCCCTTGCATCTCTGACATTCCCAGGTACACCTCAGACACTCCCTGAACACCTCTGACACCCCAGGTTTACCTCTTCAATCCCTGGTTCTCCCCTGACACTCCTAGGTACACCGCAGACACCCCAGGTACACCTCAGACACCAGGATACACCTCTGACACTCCCAGGTACACCTCAGATATTCCTAGGTACACTGACACTCCCAGGTACACCTCTCACACTCCCATACCGCACACCCCGGTACTCTCTGACACCCCAGGTACACCTCAGACACCCAGGTACACCTCAGACATTCCCAGGTACACCTCAGACACTCCCAGTACACCTCAGTCACCCAAGGTGCACCTCTGACACTCCCAAGTGCACCTCTGACACTCCAGGCACACCTCTTACATTCCCAGGTACTCTTGGCAGACTCCCTGGGCCTTCTCTGACCTCCCAGGTACACCTCCAGACACTCCCAGGTACACCTCAGATACTCCCAGGTACCTCAGACACTCCCAGGCACCTCTGACACTCCCAGGTACACCTCTGGCCTGCCAGGTACACCTCTGACTCATGCACCTCCGACCTCCGAGGTGCACCTCTGACACTCCAGGTACTCACTGACACTCTGGTACCCCTGACACTCCCAGGTGCACCTCCGACTACTCAGAGTACCCTCTGACCTCCCAGGTTCTCCTGACATTCCTGGTGCCTCCTCCAAGATACGTCCTCCCAAATACCTCTGACACTCCCAGGTACATCTCTGATCTCCAAGGTACACCTCTGACACCCCAGGTACACCTCTGACACTCCTATGTACTCTCTGTCCTCCTGATACACCTCTAACTCCCAGGTACCTCAGTCACTCAAGGTGTGCAGCACTTCCCAAGTGCACCGCTGACACTCCCAGGCACACCTGTGACCTTCCAGGTACACCTCCGACACTCCCAGGTACACCTCAGACACTGCCAGGTACACCTCAGAACTCTCCCAGGTACACCTCAGTCACTCCAAGGTGCACCTTTGACACTCCAAGTGCACCTCTGACACTCCCAGGCACACCTCTGCACTTTCAGGTACACCTCAGACACTCCAGGTACCTCCGACACTCCCAGGTACACCTCCGACACTCCCAGGTGCACTTCTTACACCTCCCAGGTACACCTCCGACACTCCCAGGTACACCTCTGGCACTCCCAGGTACATTCTCACCTCCCAGGTACTCCACTAACATTCCCTGGTACACCCCTGACCTCCCAGGTACACCTCTGGCACTCCCAGGTACACCCAGACACTCCCAGGTACACTTCTCCTCCCAGGTACAAATCTGACCTCCTGGGCACTCCTCTGTCACTCCCTGATACGTCTAACACTCCCAGGTACACCGCTGACACTCCCAGGTGCACCGCCTGACACTGCCAGGTACACCTCAGACACTGCCTGGTACACCTCCAGACACTGCCAGTTACTCAGACACTCCCAGGTACACCTCAGTCACTCCAAGGCGCACCTCTGACACCCCAAGTGCACCTCACTCTCCCAGGAACATCTCTGACACTCCCAGGTACACCTCAGACACTCCCAGGTACCACCATGACCTCCCAGGTACCTTGACCTCCCAAGTATACCTCTGACACTCCCAGGTACCTCCGACACTCCCAGGTACATTTTTACACTCCTGGTACACCTCGACACTCCCAGGTACACCTCTGACACTCCCAGATACATCTCGGCACTCCCAGGTACACCTCTGACCTCCTAGGTACACCTCCTGACACTCACAGGCACATCTTTGACGCTCCCAGGAACTCCACTGACACTCCCTGGTATACCCTGACACTCAGGTGCACCTCTGACACTCCAAGTTCCAGAACACTCCCAGGTACCTTCTCACCTCCCAGGTACACCTCCGACACTCCCAGGTACACCTCTGACACTCAGTTACCTCTGACACTCCCAGGTACACCTCTGCAGCCTCCCAGGTACACCTTTGACACTTCCAGGTATTCACCTGACATTACCTGGTACACCTCTGACATGCTCAGGTACACCCCGCTGACACTGGCAGGTACACCTCCGACTCCCAGGTACACCTGCGACACTCTCAGGCACACCTCTGACACTTCAGGTACACCTCAGACACTCCCAGGTACACCGTTGACACTCCCAGGTACACCTCTGACACTCCCAAGTACACCTCTGACACTCCCAGGTACACCTCCGACATTCCCAGGTACACCTCCGACACTCCCAGGTACACTTCTCACACTCCCAGGTACCTCCGACACTCCCAGGTACAACTCCGACACTCCCAGGTAAACCTCCGATACTCCTAGGTACACCTCTGACCTCCAGGTACACCTCTGACACTCCTAGGTATTCCTCTGATACTCCTGGTACATCTCTGACACTCCAGGTACACCTCAGACACTCCCTGTTACACCTCTGACCTCCCAGGTACACCTCTTTCACTCCTGGTTTTCCCCTACGGACTCCCAGGTACACCTCAGACACTCCCAGGTACACCTCTGACACTCCCAGGTACACCTCCCAGGTACTCTTGGAGCAATCCCTGGTACTTCTCTGACACTCCCAGGTACACCTCAGACACTCCCAGGTACACCTCAGATACTCCAGGTACCTCAGACACTCCCAGGCACACCTCTGACACTCCCAGGTACACCGCTGACACTGCCAGGTACACCTCTGACACTCCATGTACACCTCCGACTCCAGGTACACCTCTGACACTCCCAGGTACACCTCTGGCACTCCCAGGTACATTTCTCACACCTCCCAGGTACGCCACTGACATTCCTGGTACCCCCTGACACTCTCAGGTACACCTCTGACACTCCCAGGTACACCCCAGACACTCCCAGGTACTTTCTCACACTCCCAGGTACAAATCTGACACTCCCAGGTACACCTCAGACACTGCCAGTTACCTCAGACACTCCAGGTACCTCAGTCACTCCAGGCGCACCTCTGACACCCCCAGTGCACCTCCTGACTCTCCCAGGCACATCTCTGACACTCCCAGGCACACCTCTGACACTTCCAGGTAGCTCCGACACTCCCAGGTCACCTCCAGACACTGCCAGGTACACCTCAGACACTCCCAGGTACACCTCAGTCACTCTGGGCCATGCCTTTGACCACTCGTGCACCTCTGACACTCCCAGGGACACCTCTGACACTTCCAGGTACACCTCAGACACTCCCAGGTACACGCCTGACACTCCCAGGTACACCTCTAACACTCCAAGTACACTCTGACTCTCCCAGGTACACCTCCGACCTCCCAGGTACCTTGACACTCCGTACCTTTTTACACTCAGGTGCATCTCAGACACTTCCAGGTACCTCCGACACTCCCAGGTACACCTCAGACACTGCCAGGTACACCTCAGACTCCCAGGTACCTCGTCACTCCAAGGTGCCTTGACACTCCCAACTGCACCTCTGACACTCCCAGGCACACCTCTTTCAGGTGCACCTCAGACACTCCCAGGTCACCTCCGACACTCCCAGGTACACCTCCGACACTCCCAGGTACACTTCTTACACCCCCAGGTACACCGTGGGCTCCCAGGTACACCGCTGAGGCACTACCAGTCACCTCAGACACTGCCAGGTACACCTCAGACACTCCAGGTACACCTCAGACACTCCCAGGTACCTCAGACACTCCAGGTGCACCTCTGACACTCCCAGTGCACCTCTGACACTCCCAGGCACCTCTGACACTCCCAGGTACCTCAGACACCCAGGTACACCACTTGACATTCCAGGTACACCTCTGACACTCCAAAGTACCTCTGACACTGGTGCCACCTCCGACGCTCCCAGGTACACCTCCGACACTCCCAGGCTACACTTCTCATCTCCCAGGTACACCTCTGACACTCCCAGGTACAGCTCCAACACTCCCAGTAAACCTCCGATACTCTAGGTACACCTCTAACACTACCACGTACACCTCTGACCTCCTAGGTATTCCTCTGACACTCCTGGTGCATCTCTGACATTCCCAGGTACACCTCAGCACTCCCTGGAACACCTCTGCACTCCCAGGTTTACCCTTTCAATCCCTGGTTCTCCCCAACACTCCCTAGGTACACTGCAGACACTCCCAGGTACCTCAGACACTACCAAGATACACCTCTGCACTCCCAGGTACACCTCAGATATTCCTGGGTACTCTGACCTCCAGGTACACCTCTCACCTCCCATGTACCCTGTGACACTCCCTGGTTTCTCCTGCTCCCAGGTACACCTCAGACACTCCCAGGTACACTTCAGACATTCCCAGGTACCTCAGACACTCAGGAACACCTCTGACACTCCCAGGTGCACCGCTTACACTGCCAGGTACACCTCTGACACTCCATGTACACCTCCGGCACTCCCAGGTACACCTCTGACACTCCAGGTACTCCTGACACTCCCTGGTACACCCACCTGCCTCCCAGGTACACCTCCGACTCTCCCAGGTACACCTCTGATACTGCCAGGTCTCCTGACATTCCCTGGTACACCTCTGACACTCCCGGGTACGTCCCAGCACTCATACACTCTGACAGTACCAGGTGCTGCTCTGGTACACCTCTGACACTCCCAGGTACACCTCTTACATTCCCAGGTACTCTTGTGACACTCCTGGTACTTCTCTGACACTCCCAGTTGCACCTCCAGACACTCCCAGGTACCTCAGACACTCCCAGTGCACCTCAGAGACACTCCCGAGGCCACCTCTGACACTCCCAGGTACACCGCTGACACTGCCAGGTACACCTCTGACACTCCATGTACACCTCCGACACTCGAGTACACCTCTGCACTCCCAGGTACTCCACCTGACCTCCCTGGTACACCTGACCTCCCAGGTGCCTCCACACTCCCAGGTACCCCTCTGACACTCCCAAGGTTCCTCCTGACATTCCTATGTCCTCTGACACCTCCCAGATACCGTCCCACTCTCCCAAATACACCTCTGACACTCCCAGGTACATCTCTGATACTCAAGGTACCTCTGACACTCCCAGGTACACCTCTGACACTCCTATGTACTCCTCTGTCACTCACACACCTCTGACACTCCCAGGTACACCTCAGTCACCAAGGTGTGCCTTTGACTTCAAGTGCACCTGGCTCCCAGGCTGTGACACTTCCAGGTACACCTCCGACACTCCGAGTACCAACTGCCTGCCAGGTACACCTCAGACACTCCCAGGTACACCTCAGTCTCCAAGGTGCACCTTTGACACTCCAAGTGCCTCCTCTGCACTCCCAGGCACCTCTGCACTTTCAGGTACACCCTCAGACCTCCCAGGTACACCTCCGACCTCCCAGGTCACCTCCGACACTCCCAGGTACACTTCTTACCTCCCAGGTACACCTCCGACACTCCCAGGTACACCTCTGGCACTCCCAGGTTTCACACTCCCAGGCTCCCACTAACATTCCTGGTACACCCCTGACACTCCCAGGTACACCTCTGACACTCCCAGGTACACACCAGACACTCCCAGGTCCTTCTCCCCCAGGTACCTCTGACCTCCTTGGTACTCTCTGTCACTCCCTGATACACGTCTGTTCTCCCAGGCCCCTGGCACTCCCAGGTTTCACGCCCAACACTGCCGGTACACCTCAGGCACTGCCTGGTACACCTCAGGCACTGCCAGTTACACCTCCAGACACTCCCAGGTACACCTCCGGTCACTCCAGGGGCACCTCTGACACCCCAGTGCACCTCTGTCTCCCAGGAACATCTCTGACCATTCCAGGTACACCTCAGACCTCCCAGGTACACCATGACACTCCCAGGTACACCTTTGACACTCCCAGCCTGCCTGACACTCCCAGGTACACCTCCGACACTCCCAGGTACATTTTCCTCCCTGGTACACCTCCGACACTCAGGTACACCTCTGACTCCCAGATACATCTCTGACACTCCCAGGTACACCTCTGACCTCCTGGTACACCTCCTGACACCACAGGCACATCTTTGACATCTCCCAGGTACTCACCTAGCCTCCCTGGTATACCCCTGCTCCCAGGTACACATCTGACACTCGGTACATCCAACACTCCCAGGTACATCTCACACTCCCAGGTACACCTCCGACACTCCCAGGTACACCTCTGACACTCCCGGGTACCTTTGACACTCCAGGTACACCTCTGACACTCCCAGGTACACCTTTGACACTTCCAGGTATTCCTCTGACATTACCTGGTGCACCTCTGTTGCTCCCAGGTACACCATGGCACTGGCAGGTGCACCTCCGACACTCCCAGGCACACCTGCGACACTCTCAGACACCTGACACTTCAGGTACACCTCAGACACTCAGGTACACCGTTGACACTCCCAGGCACCTCTGACCTCCCAAGTACACCTCTGACACTCAGGTACACCTCCCACTCCCAGGTACCTCTCACACTCCCAGGTACACCTCCGACACCCCAGGTACAACTCCGACACTCCCAGGTAAGCCTCCGATACTCTAGGTACATCCCCAGCACTCCCAGGTACACTTCTCACACTCCCAGGTACACCTCCGACATTCCCAGGTACAACTCCGACACTCCCAGGTAAACCTCCGATACTCCTAGGTACACCTCTGACACTCCCAAGGTACACCTCTGACACTCCTAGGTATTCCTCCTGATACTCCCTGGTACATCTCTGACACTCCCAGGTACACCTCAGACACTCCCTGTTACACCTCTGACACTCCCAGGTACACCTCTTTCACTCCCTGGTTTCCCCTGCGACTCCCAGGTACACCTCAGACACTCCCAGGTACCTCTGAGCACTCCCAGGTACACCTCTTACATTCCCAGGTACTCTTGGCAGCCTCCCTGGGCCCTTCTCTGTGCTCCCAGGTACACCTCCAGACACTCCCAGGTACACCTCCAGATGCTCCCAGGTACCTCAGACTTGCTCCCAGGCACCTCCTGACACTCCCAGGTACACCTTTGGCCTGCCAGATGCACCTCTGACTCATGCACCTCCGACCTCCCGAGGTGCACCTCCTGACACTCCAGGTGCTCACTGACACTCTGGTACCCCTGACACTCCCAGGTGCACCTCCGGCTTACTCTGAGTACCCTCTAACCTCCCAAGTTCTCCTGACATTCCTGGTGCCTCCTCCAAAATACGTCCTCCCATCTACCTCTGACCTCCCAGGTACATCTCTGTCTCCAAGTACACCTCTGGCTTGCCCAGGTACACCTCTGACACTCCTATGTGCTCTCTGTCCTCCTGATGCACCTCTAACTCCCAGGTACCTCAGTCACTCAAGGTGTGCAGCACTTCCCAAGTGCACCGCCCAACACTCCCAGGCACACCTGTGACCTTCCCAGGTACACCTCCGACTTGCTCCCAGGTGCACCTCCAGACACTGTGGTGCACCTCCTGAACTGCTCCCAGGTGCGCCTCAGTCACTCCCAGGTGCTGCTTTGACCTCCAAGTGCCTCTGACACTCCCAGGCTTTTCTCTGCACTTTCAGGTACACGCCTCCAGGCACTCCAGGTACCTCCGACACTCCCAGGTACCTCCGACTTGCTCCCAGGTGCACTTCTTACACCTCCCAGGTACACCTCCGACACTCCCAGGTACACCTCTGGCACTCCCCAGGCCATTCTCCCCTCCCAGGTGCTCCACCTAACATTCCCTGGTACACCCCTGACCTCCCAGTACACCTCTGGCACTCCCAGGTACACCCAGACACTCCCAGGTACACTTCTGCTCCCAGGTACAAATCTGACCTCCTGGGCCACTCCTCTGTCACTCCCTGATGCGTCTAACACTCCCAGGTACACCGCTGACACTCCCAGGTGCACCGCCTGACACTGCCAGGTACACCTCAGACACTGCCTGGTACACCTCCAGGCACTGCCAGTTACTCGAACTTGCTCCCAGGTACACACTCAGTCACTCCAAAGGCGCACCTCTGACACCCCAAGTGCACCTCACATTTCTCCCAGGAACATCTCTCTGACTTCCTCCCGGGCCACACCTCAGACACTCCCAGGTACACCGCCCCAACCTCCCAGGTACACTGTTTGACACTCCCAAGTATGCCTCTGACACTCCCAGGTACACCTCCGACACTCCCAGGTGCATTTTTTACACTCCTGGTACACCTCCGACACTCCCAGGTGCACCTCCTGACACTCCCAGATGCATCTCCTGACACTTAGGTGCACCTCTGAGCACTCCTGGGTGCCTCTGACACTCTGGGCACATCTTTGACGCTCCCAGGAACTCCACTGACACTCCCTGGTATACCCCTGACACTCCCAGGTACACCTCTGACCTTGCTCCCAGGCCCCAGGCTGCTCCCAGGCCACACTTCTCCACACACTCCCAGGTACACCTAGAAGCACTCCCAGGTACCTCCCAGGCACTCCCAGTTACACCTCTGACTTGCTCCAGGTACACACTGACACTCCCAGGTACACCTGACACTTCCAGGTGTTCCACCTGACATTACCTGGTACACCTCTGTTTGCTCCCAGGTACACCGCTGACACTGGCAGGTCACACCTCCCGACTTGCTCCCAGGTACACCCTGCTGCGACATCTCCGGGCGCACCTCTGACGCTTCCAGGTGCACCTCAGACGCTCCCGGGTGCACAGGTTGACACTCCCAAGGTACACCTCTGACACTCCCAAGTACCTCTGACACTCCCGTGCACACCTCCGACATTCCCAGGCACACCTCCGACACTCCAGGTACACTTCTCACACTCCCAGGTACACCTCCGGCTTGCTCCCAGGTACAACTCCGACACTCCCCAGGTAAACCTCCGATACTCCTGGGTACACCTCTGACACTCCCAGGTACACCTCTGACCTCCCTAGAGTAGGCTCTCTGAGTACTCCTGGTACATCTCTGGCTTGCTCCCAGGTACACCTCAGACACTCCCTGTTACACCTCCTGACACTCCCAGGTACACCTCCCTCTGAGCACTCCCAGGTACACCTCTTTCACTCCCTGGTTTTCCCCTGCGACTCCCAGGTACACCTCAGACACTCCCAGGTACACCTCTGAGCACTCCCAGGTACACCTCTTACATTCCCAGGTACTCTTGGCTCCCTGGTACTTCTCACAACCTCCCAGGTACCTCAGACACTCCCACCTCAGATACTCCCAGGTACACCTCAGACACTCCCAGGCACCTCTGACCTCCCAGGTACCGGTGACACTGCCAGGTACACCTCCTGACACTCCCATGTACACCTCCGACACTCCGAGGTACACCTCTGACACTCCCAGGTACCTTCTCACACTCCCAGGTACTCCACTGACACTCCTGGTACACCCCTGACACTCCCAGGTGCACCTCCAGCACTCCAGTGCCCTCTGACACTCCCGGCTCTCCACTGACATTCCCTGGTACACTTGACCTCCCAGGTACACGTCCTTTCCCAAATACCTCTGACACTCCCAGGTACATCTCTGATACTCAAGGTACCTCCCAGCACTCCCAGGTACACCTCTGACAGTCCCAGTACACCTCCGATATTCCCAGGTACACCTCTGACACTCCTATGTACTCCTCTGTCACTCCCCGATACACCTCTAACACTCCCAAGCACACTCAGTCACTGAAAGGTGCACCGACACTCCCAAGTGCACCTCTGCTGCTCCCAGGCACCTCGGCCTTCCAGGTACACCTCCGACCTCCCAGGTACACCTCAGACACTGCCAGGTACCTCAGACTCTCCCAGGTACACCTCAGTCCTCCAAGGTGCTTTGACCTCCAAGTGCACCTCTGACACTCCCAGGCACACCTCTGACACTTCCAGGTACACCTCAGACACTCCCAGGTACACCATGACACTCCCAGGTACACTTCCAGGTATTCCACTGACATTACCTGGTACACCTCTCATGCTCCCAGGTACACCGCTGACCTTGCAGGTACACCTCAGGCCTCCCAGGTACACCTGCGACACTCTCAGGCACACCTCTGACACTTCCAGGTACACCTCAGACCTCCCAGGTACGTTGCACTCCCAGGTACACCTCCCAGCACTCCCGTGCCTCTGACTCCCAGGTACACCTCCGACACTCTCAGGTACACCGCCGAGCACTGCCAGGTACCTCAGCACCCAGCAGGTACCTCAGACACTGCCAGTTACACCTCAGACACTCCCAGGTACACCTCAGTCACCCAAGGTACCTCTGACATCCTCAAGTGCCTCCACACTCCTAGGCACACCTCTGACTCTCCCAGGTACACCTCAGACACTCCCAGGTACACCCTTCAGCCTCCCAGGTACCTCTGACCTCTCAAGTACACCTCTGACACTCCCAGGTACCTCCGACACTCCAGGGTACACTTCCGACACTCCCAGGCACCTTCTTACACTCCCAGGCCTCCGGCACTCCCAGGTACCTCTGACCTCCAGGTACACTTCTCACCTCCAGGTACTCCTGACATTCTATGCGACACCCCAGGTGCTCTGACACTCCCAGGTACACCTCCCACATTCCAGGTTCTTGTGACACTCCTGGTACCCTGACCTCCCAGGTACCTCCAGACCTTCAGGCACCTCAGACACTCCCAGGTACACCTCAGACACTCCGAGCACACCTCTGACACTCCCAGGTACACCGCTGACACTGCCAGGCACACTTCTGACACTCCATGTACACCTCCGACACTCCAGGAGTGCCTCTGTGCTCCCAGGTACTCACTGACCTCCCTGGTACACCCCTAGCACTCCCAGGTGCCTCGACACTCCAGGGTACCCCTCTGACACTCCCAGGTTCTCCTGACATTCCCGTGCCTCTGACACTCCCAGATACCGTCCAACACTCCCAAATACCTCTGACCTCCCAGGTACATCTCTGATACTCCAAGGTACACCTCTGACACTCCCAGGTACACCTCTGACACTCCTATGTACTCCTCTGTCACTCCTGATACCTCTAACACTCCCAGGTACCTCAGTCACTCAAGGTGTACCTTGGCCTCCCAAGTGCACCGCTGACACTCCCAGGCACACCTGCGACACTTCCAGGTACCTCCGACACTCCCAGGTACACCTCAGACACTGCCAGGTACACCTCAGACACTCCCAGGTACACCTCAGTCACTCCAAGGTGCACTTTGACACTCCCAAGTGCACCTCCTGACCTCCCAGGCACACCTCTGCACTTTCAGGTACCTCAGACACTCCCAGGTACACCTCCGACATCTCCCAGGTACCCTCCGACACTCCCAGGTACCCTTCTTACCTCCCAGGTACACCTCCGGCACTCCCAGGTACACCTCTGGCACTCCCAGGTACATTTCTCACACCCCAGGTACTCCACTAACATTCCTGGTACACCCCTGACACTCCCAGGTACACCTCTGACACTCCCAGGTACACCCCAGACACTCCCAGGTACACTTCTCACACACTCCCAGGTACAAATCTGACACTCCTTGGGACTCCTCTGTCACTCCCTGATACCGTCTACTGCTCCCAGGTCCTTGGCCTCCCAGGTGCAACACTGCCAGGTACCTCAGACACTGCCTGGTACACCTCAGACACTGCCAGTTACTCAGACACCTCCCAGGTACCTGTCCTCCAGGCACCTGGCACCCCAAGTGCACCTCTGACTCTCCCAGGAACATCTCGCCAGGTACACCTCAGACACTCCCAGGTACACGCTGACACTCCCAAGTACACCTTTGACACTCCCAGTGTACCTCTCTGACACTCCCAGGTACTCCGCCTCCCAGGTACATTTTTACTCCTGGTGCACCTCCGACACTCCCAGGTACACCTCTGACACTCCCAGATACATCTCTGACCTCCCAGGTACACCTCTGACACTCTAGGTACACCTCTGACACTCCCGGGCACATCTTTGACACTCCCAGGTCTCCACTGACACTCCCTGGTATACCCCTGACCTCCCAGTACACATCTCTGACCTCCCAGGTACACCCCAGACACTCCCAGGTACACTTCTCACACTCCCAGGCCTCCGACCTCCCAGTGCCTCTGACACTCCCGGGTACCTTGACACTCCCAGGTACCTCTGACCTCCCAGGTACCTTTGACACTTCCAGGTATTCCACTGACATTACCTGGTACACCTCAACACTCCCAGGTACACCATGACACTTGCAGGTACACCTCCGACACTCCCAGGTACACCTGCGACACTCCAGGCACACCTCTGACACTTCCAGGTACACCTCAGACACTCCCAGGTCACCCGTTGACACTCCCAGGTACACTCTGACACTCCCAGTGCACCTCTGACCTCCAGGTACACCTCCGACACTCCCAGGTACCTCTCACACTCCCAGGTACACCTCCGACACTCCCAGGTACAACTCCGACACTCCCAGGTACAACTCCGACACTCCCAGGTAAACCTCCGATACTCCTAGGTACACCTCTGACCTCCCAGGTACACCTCTGACACTCCCTAAGGTATTCCTCTGATACCCTGGTACATCTCTGGCCTCCCAGTGCACCTCTTTCACTCCCTGGTTTTTCCCCTGCGACTCCCAGGTACACCTCAGACACTCCCAGGTACACCTCCTGACCCTAGGTACACCTCTTACATTCCCAGGTACTCTTGTGACACTCCTGGTACTTCTCTGACCTCCCAGGTACCTCAGACACTCCCAGGTACACCTCAGATACTCCCAGGTACACCTCAGACACCAGGCACCTCTGACACTCCCAGTGCCCCAGCTGCTGCCAGGTACACCTCTGACACTCCATGTACACCTCCGACACTCCGAGGTACACCTCCTGACACTCCCAGGTACCTCCTCACACTCCCAGGTACTCCACTGACACTCCCTGGTACCTGACACTCCGGGTGCACCTCCGGCCTCCCAGGTACCCTCTGACACTCCCAGGCTCTCCACTGACATTCCTGGTAACCTTCTGACACTCCCAGGTACGTCCAACTCTCCCAAATACACCTCTGACACTCCCAGGTACATCTCTGATGCTCAAGGTACACCTCTGACCTCCCAGGTACACCTCCCTGACAGTCCCAGGTACACCTCCGATATTCCCAGGTACACCTCTCAGGCACTCTATGTACTCCTCTGTCACTCCCTGATACACCTCTAACGCCCCAAGTACCTCAGTCACTGAAGGTGCACCTTTGACACTCCCAGTGCACCTCTGACACTCCCAGGCACACCTCTGACACTTCCAGGTACACCTCCGACACTCCCAGGTACACCTCAGACACTGCCAGGTACCTCGAACACTCCCAGGTACCTCAGTCACTCCAAGGTGCACCTTTGACACTCCCAAGTGCACCTCTGACACTCCCAGGCACCTCCCAACACTTCCAGGTACACCTCAGACACTCCCAGGTACACCTGTGCTCCCAGGTACACCTCTAACATTCCCAAGTACACCTCTGACAGTCCCAGGTCACACCTGACCTCCCAGGTACACCTCCGACACTCCCAGGTACACTTTTACACTCCCAGGTGCATCTCGAACCTCCCAGGTACACCTCTGACACTAACAGGTACACCTCTGACAGTCCCAGGTACACCTCTGACCTCCCAGGTACTCCACTGACATTCCTGGTACCTCTGACACTCCCAGGTACCGTCCAACACTCCCAGATCATCTCTGACACTCCCAGGTACACCCCCGACACTCCAGGTACACCTCTGACACTCCTAGGTCACTCTCTGTCACTCCTGATACACGTCTGCTCTCCCAGGTACAGCGCCCAACCTCCCAGGTACACCGCTGACACTGCCAGGTACACCTCGACACTGACATGTACACCTCAGACACTGCCAGTTACCTCGAACACTCCCAGGTACACCTCAGTCACTCCAAGGTGCACCTCGGCACTCCCAAGTGCACCTCTGACACTCCCAGGCACACCTCTGACACTCCCAGGTACACCTCCAGACACTCCCAGGTACACCGCTGACACTCCCAGATACATCTGCTCCAAGTACCTCTGACACTCCCAGGTACACCTCCGACACTCCCAGGTACACCTCCGGCACCAGGTACCTTCTTACACTCCCAGGTACCTCCGACACTCCCAGGTACACCTCTGACCTCCCAGGTACACTTCTCACACCTCCAGGACTCACCTGACATTCCTAATCCTGAGACACTCCCAGGTGCACCTCTGACTCCCAGGTACACCTCAAACACTCCCAGGTACACTTCTCACACTCCCAGGTACACCGCCAGCACCCCCAAGTGCAACTCTGACTCTCCCAGGCACATCTCTGACCTCCCAGGCACACCTCTGACACTTCCAGGTACACCTCCGACACTCCCAGGTACACCTCAGACTGCCAGGTACACCTCTGTCACTCCCTGATACGTCTAGCACTCCAGGTACACCGCTGACACTCCCAGGTACACCATGACACTGCCAGGTACACCCTCAGACACTGCCAGGTACACCTCAGACACTGCCAGTTACACCTCAGACACTCCCAGGTACGCCTCAGTCCTCCAAGGTGCACCTCTGACACTCCGTGCATCTCTGACTCTCCCAGGCACATCTCTGACACTCCCAGGCACCTCCCGACACTTCCAGGTACCTCCGACACTCCCAGGTACACCTCAGACACTGCCAGGTACACCTCTGTCACTCTGATACGTCTGCACTCGGTACACCGGCTACTCCGGGTACCGCGACACTGCCAGGTACACCTCGGACACTGCCAGGTACACCTCAGGCACTGCCAGTTACACCTCAGACACTCCCAGGCCTCAGTCACTCCAAGGTGCACCTCTGACACTCCCAAGTGCACCTCTGCAGCCTCCCAGGCACACCTCTTACATTCCCAGGTACTCTTGACACTCCCTGGTACTTCTCTGACACTCCCAGGTACACCTCAGACCTCCCAGGTACACCTCAGACACTCCCAGGTACACCTCAGACACTCCCAGGCACCTCTGACACTCCAGGTACCACCCAGCACTGCCAGGTACACCTCTGACACTCCATGTGCACCTCCGACACTCCGGTACACCTCTGACCTCCCAGGTACTCCTGACACTCCCTGGTACACCCCTGACACTCCCAGGTGCACCTCCGACACTCCCAGGTACCCTCCTGACACTCCTAGGTTCTCCACTGACATTCCCTGGTGCACCTCTGACACTCCCAGATACGTCCAACACTCCCAAATCCTCGACACTCCCAGGTACATCTCTGATACTCAAGGTACCTCTGACACTCCCAGGTACACCTCTGACACTCTATGTACTCCTCTGTCACTCCCTGATACACCTCTAACACTCCCAGGTACACCTCAGTCACTCAAGGTGTACCTTGACACTCCAAGTGCACCGCTGTCCCAGGCACCTGTGACACTTCCAGGTACACCTCCGACACTCCCAGGTACACCTGGTGCCAGGAACACCTCTGACAGTCCCAGGTACACCTCCGATATTCCCAGGTACATCTGACCTCCCAGGTACCTCTGACACTCCCTATGTACTCCTCTGACACTGCCAGGTACACCTCTGACACTCCATGTACACCTCCGACACTCCAGGTACACCTCTGACACTCCCAGGTACTCACTGACACTCCCTGGTACACCCCTGACCTCCCAGGTGCACCTTCGACACTCCCAGGTACCCTCTCGACACTCCCAGGTTCTCCACTGACATTCCCTGGTGCACCTCTGACCTCCCAGATACGTCAACACTCCCAAATACACCTCTGACACTCCCAGGTACATCTCTGATACTCCAAGGTACACCTCTGACACTCCCAGGTACACCTCTGACACTCCTATGTACTCCTCTGTCACTCCCTGATACACCTCTAACACTCCCAGGTACACCTCAGTCACTCAAAGGTGTACCTTTGACACTCCCAAGTGCACCGCTTCAACACTCCCAGGCACACCTGTGACACTTCCAGGTACACCTCCGACACTCCCAGGTACACCGCAGACACTGCCAGGTACACCTCTGACAGTCCCAGGTACACCTCCGATATTCCCAGGTACACCTCTGACACTCCCAGTGCACCTCTGACACTCCCTGTGCTCCTCTGTCACTCCTGATGCACCTCTAACACTCCCAAGTACACCTCAGTCACTGAAAGGTGCACCTTTGACACTCCCAAGTGCACCTCTGACACTCCCAGGCACACCTCTGACACTTCCAGGTACACCTCCGACACTCCCAGGTACCTCAGACACTGCCAGGTACACCTCAGACACTCCCAGGTACCTCAGTCACTCCAAGGTGCTGCCCGGCCTCCCAAGTGCACCTCTGACACTCCCAGGCACACCTCTGACACTTCCAGGTACACCTCAGACACTCCCAGGTACACTGCTGACACTCCCAGGTACACCTCTAACACTCCCAAGTACACCTCTGCAGTCCCAGGTACACCTCCGACACTCCCAGGTACACCTCAGACACTCCCAGGTACACTTTTACACTCGGTGCATCTCAGACACTCCCAGGTACACCTCTGACACTAACAGGTGCACCTCTGACACTCCCAGGTACACCTCTGACACTCCCAGGTACTCACTGACATTCCTGGTAGCCTCCTGAAACTCCCAGGTACACGTCCAACACTCCCAGATACATCTCTGACACTCCCAGGTACACCCCCGACACTCCAGGTACACCTCTGACACTCCTAGGTACTCCTCTGTCACTCCTGATACACGTCTAACTCTCCCAGGTACAGCGCTGACACTCCCAGGTACACCGTGACACTGCCAGGTACACCTCAGACACCGACAGGTACACCTCCAGACACTGCCAGTTACCTCAGACACCTCCCAGGTACACCTCAGTCACTCCAAGGTGCACCTCTGACACTCAGTGCCTCTGACACTCCCAGGCACCTCTGACACTCCCAGGTACACCTCAGACACTCCCAGGTACACCGCTGACACTCCCAGATACCTCTGACACTCTCAAGTACACCTCTGACACTCAGGTACACCTCCGACACTCCCAGGTACACCTCCGACACTCCCATGTGCACTTCTTACACTCCCAGGTACACCTCCGACACTCCCAGGTACACCTCTGACCTCCCAGGTACCTTCTCACACTCCCAGGTACTCACTGACATTCCTGGTACACCCCAGACACTCCCAGGTGCACCTCTGCACTCCCAGGTACACCTCAGACCTCCCAGGTACACTTCTCCACACTCCCAGGTACATGACACCCCAAGGTGCAACTCTGACTCTCCCAGGTGTTGTGTGGATGTAATCTAGACAAGGTTCTTGACTCCAGGGCACGAGCCGTAGATATATTCAATAAGTGTACAAGGCTGGGCGTGATAATGCCCCGATACAGGGCGGTTACTAGGGCCGGACCGTGGGTAGGCCGAGGCCGATCTGAGGCTAGCCAGGCAAGGGAGTTGCTAGACATTCTAGGACAATAAATGAGGTCTTCTAATTGCTCGACTAGCGCGGTACAGACATAGTACATCGGACATAGTAAATGAACATAGGCATTGAACATAAGCATGGACATCAGACATGCTATAATAATATGTAGTAATACAGACATGCGAATAAATGGTACAACGAATGGTAACAAGAGTCCTGGTGTCAGGCGCGTTCACACATCTTGGTATGTACATATCTATACACCAGGCACATCTCTGACACTCCCAGGCACACCTCTGACACTTCCAGGTACACCTCCGACACTCCCAGGTACACCTCAGACACTGCCAGGTACACCTCTGTCACTCCCTGATACACGTCTACCTCCCAGGTACACCGCTGACACTCCCAGGTACACCGCTGACACTGCCAGGTACACCTCAGACACTGCCAGGTACACCTCCGGACACTGCCAGTTACACCTCAGACACTCCCAGGTACACCTCAGTCACTCCAAGGTGCACCTCTGACACTCCCAAGTGCACCTCTGACTCTCCCAGGCATCTCTGACACTCCCAGGCACACCCTCTGACACTTCCAGGTACCTCCGACACTCCCAGGTACACCTCCAGACACTGCCACTCAGTCACTCCTGATACGTCTAGCACCCCAGGTACACCGCCTGAACTCCCAGGTACACCGCTGACACTGCCAGGTACCTCGAACACTGCCAGGTACACCTCACAGACTGCCAGTTACACCTCAGACACTCCCAGGTACACCTCAGTCACTCCAAGGTGCACCTCTGACCTCCCAAGTGCACCTCTGACACTCCCAGGCACACCTCTTACATTCCCAGGTACTCTTGTGACCTCCCTGGTACTTCTCTGACACTCCCAGGTACCTCAGACACTCCCAGGTACACCTCAGACACTCCCAGGTACACCTCAGACACTCCCAGGCACACCTCTGACACTCCCAGGTACACATGACACTGCCAGGTACCTCTGACACTCCATGTACACCTCCGACACTCCGGTACACCTCTGAGCACTCCCAGGTACTCACTGACCTCCCTGGTACACCCCTGACACTCCCAGGTGCACCTCCGACACTCCCGGGTACCCTCTGACACTCCCAGGATCTCCTGACATTCCTGGTGCACCTCTGACACTCCCAGATACACGTCCAACACTCCCAAATACACCTCTGACCTCCCAGGTACATCTCTGATGCTCCAGGTACACCTCTGACACTCCCAGGTACACCTCTGACACTCCTATGTACTCTCTGTCACTCCCTGATACACCTCTAACCTCCCAGGTAACTCAGTCACTCAAGGTGTACCTTTGACACTAAGTGCACCGCTGACTTGCCCAGGCACACCTGTGACACTTCCAGGTACACCTCCCACTGCCAGGTACACCTCAGACACTCCCAGGTACACCTCCAGTCACTCCAAGGTGCACCTTTGACACTCCCAAGTGCACCTCTGACCTCCAGGGCACACCTCTGCTCGGGTACCTCAGACACTCCCAGGTACACCTCCGACACTGCCAGGTACACCTCCGACACTCCAGGTACACTTACCACTCCCAGTACACCTCCAACGCTCCCAGGTACCTCTGTCACTCCCAGGTACATTTCTCTCCCAGGTACTCACTGACATTCCTGGTACACCCCTGACACTCCCAGGTACCTCTGACACTCCCAAATGAACACTCCCAGGTACACCTTCTCCCTCCCAGGTACAAATCTGACACTCTAGGTACTCCTCTGTCACTCCCTGATACACGTCTACTCCCAGGTCACGCTGACACTCCCAGGTGCACCGCTGACACTGCCAGGTACACCTCAGACACTGCCAGGTACACCTCAGACACTGCCAGTTACACCTCAGACACTCCCAGGTACACCTCAGTCACTCCAAGGCGCACCTCTGACACCCCCAAGTGCACCTCTGACTCTCCCAGGAACATCTCTGACACTCCCAGGTACACCTCAGACACTCCCAGGTACACCTGACACTCCCAGGTACACCTTTGACACTCCCAAGTATACCTCTGACACTCCCAGGTACACCTCCGACCTCCCAGGTACATTTTACCTCCTGGTACACCCTCCGACACTCCCAGGTACCTCTGACACTCCCAGATACATCTCTGACACTCCCAGGTACACCTCCTGACCTCCTAGGTACACCTCTCGACACTCTGAGCACATCTGACACACCCAGGTACTCCACTGACCTCCTGGTATACCCTGACACTCCCAGGTACACCTCTGACCTCCCAGGTACAGACACTCCCAGGTACACTTCTCCACACTCCCAGGTATACCTCCGACACTCCCAGGTACACCTCTGACACTCTCAGGAACATCCGACACTCCCAGGTACACCTCTGACACTCCCAGGTACACCTCTGACACTCCCAGGTCACGCCTCTAACACTCCCAGGTACACCACTGACACTCCCAGGTACACCTCTGATCCTCCCAGGTACCTTTGACACTCCCAGTGTTCCACTGACATTACCTGGTACCTCTGACCTCCCAGGTACACTTCTCACACTCCCAGGTACACCTCCGACACTCCCAGGTACACCCTGACACTCCAGGTACACCTCTGACACTCCCAGGTACACCTCTGACCTCCCAGGTACACCTTTGACACTCCCAGGTATTCACTGACATTACCTGGTCACACCTTGCTCCCAGGTACACCTCTGACACTCCCAGGTACACCTCCGACACTCCCAGGTACCTCCGACACTCCCAGGTACTTCTCCTCCCAGGTACACCTCCGACACTCCCAGGTACAACTCCGACACTCCCAAAACCTCCGATACTCCTAGGTACACCTCTGACACTCCCAGGTACACCTCTGACACTCCTAGGTATTCCTCTGATACTCCCTGGTAGTCTCTGACACTCCCAGGTACACCTCAGACACTCCCTGTTACCTCTGACACTCCCAGGTACACCTCTTTCACTCCCTGCTTTCCCCTCTGCGACTCCCAGGTACACCTCAGACACTCCCAGGTACCTCTGACACTCCCAGGTACACCTCTACATTCCCAGGTACTCTTGTGACCTCCCTGGTACTTCTCCAACACTCCCAGGTACACCTCAACCTCCCAGGTACACCTCAGATACTCCCAGGTACACCTCAGACACTCCCAGGCACACCTCTGACACTCCCAGGTACACCGCTGACACTGCCAGGTACACCTCTGACACTCCATGTACACCTCCGACACTCCGAGGTACACCTCTGACACTCCCAGGTCTCCACTGACTCCCTGGTACACCCCTGCACTCCAGGTGCACCTCCGACACTCCCAGGTACCCCTCTGACACTCCCAGGCTCTCCACTGACATTCCCTGGTACACTTCTGACACTCCCAGGCCGTCCAACACTCCCAAATACACCTCTGACACTCCCAGGTACATCTCTGATACTCAAGGTACACCTCTGACACTCCCAGGTACACCTCTGAGGTGCCAGGCCTCCACTCGATACCAGGTACCTCTGACACTCCCAGGTACACCTCTGACACTCCTATGTGCTCCTCTGTCACTCCTGATACACCTAACACTCCAAGTACACCTCAGTCACTGAAAGTGCACCTTGACACCCAAGTGCCTGACACTCCCAGGCACACCTCTGACACTTCCAGGTACACCTCCGACACTCCCAGGTACACCTCAGACACTGCCAGGTACACCTCAGACACTCCCAGGTACACCTCAGTCACTCAGGTGCACCTTGACACTCCCAAGTTCACCTCTGACACTCCCAGGCACACCTCTGACACTTCAGGTACCTCAGACACTCCCAGGTACAGCTGACAGCCTCCCAGGTACACCTCCTCTTTCACAAGTACACCTCTGACAGTCCCAGGTACACCTCCGACACTCCCAGGTACACCTCCGACACTCCCAGGTACCTTTTACACTCCCAGGTGCATCTCAGACACTCCCAGGTACAACTCTGACACTAACAGGTACACCTCTGACACTCCCAGGTACACCTCTGACACTCCCAGGTACTCCACTGACATTCCCTGGTACACCTCTGACACTACCAGGTACACGTCCAACACTCCCAGATACATCTCTGACACTCCCAGGTACACAACCGACACTCCCAGGTACACCTCTGACACTCCTAGGTACTCCTCTGTCACTCCCTGATACATCTAACCTCCCAGGTACAGCACTTGCTCAGGTACAACGCTGACACTACAGTACACCTCGAACACTGACAGGTACACCTCAAACACTGCCAGTTACACCTCAGACACTCCCGGTACACCTCCAGTCTCCAAGGTGCCTCTGACACTCCAAGTGCACCACTGACACTCCCAGGCACACCTCTGACCTCCCAGGTACACCTCAGACACTCCCAGGTACACCTGACACTCCCAGATACACCTCTGACACTCTCAAGTACCTCTGACACTCCCAGGTACACTCCGCACTCCCAGGTACACCTCCGACATCTCGGTACCTCCTGCACTCCCAGGTACACCTCCGACACCCAGGTACACCTCTGACACTCCCGTGCATCTCCACCCAGGTACTCCTGACATTCCTGGTACACCCCGGACACTCCCAGGTGCACCTCTGACACTCCCAGGTACACCTCAGACACTCCCAGGTACACTTCTCACACTCCCAGGTACACCGCTGACACCCCCAAGTGCACCTCTGACTCTCCCAGGCACATCTCTGACACTCCCAGGCACACCTCTGACACTTCCAGGTACACCTCCGACACTCCCAGGTACACCTCAGACACTGCCAGGTACACCTCTGTCACTCCCTGATACACGTCTAGCACTCCCAGGTTCACTGTGACCTCCCAGGTACATGACACTGCCAGGTACACCTCAGACACTGCCAGGTACATCTCAGACACTGCCAGTTACACCTCAGACACTCCCAGGTACCTCAGTCACTCCAAGGTGCACCTCTGACACTCAAGTGCACCTCTGACACTCCCAGGCACACCTCTGACCTCCCAGGTACACCTCTGACACTCTCAAGTACACCTCTGACCTCCCAGGTAACCTCCGACACTCCCAGGTACATCTCCGCACTCCAGGTACATTTCTCACACTCCCAGGTGCCACTGACATTCCTGGTACACCCTGACACTCCCAGGTACACCTCTGACCTCCCAGGTACACCCAGACACTCCCATGTACCTTCTCACACTCCCAGATACAAATCTGACACTCCCAGGTACACCTCAGACACTGCCAGTTACACCTCAGACACTCCCAGGTACACCTCAGTCACTCCAAGGCGCACCTCTGACACCCCCAAAATGCTCTGACTCTCCCAGGCACATCTCTGACACTCCCAGGCACACCTCTGACACTTCCAGGTACACCTCCGATACTCCCAGGTGCACCTCGAACTGCCAGGTACACCTCAGACACTCCCAGGTACACCTTAGTCACTCTAGGTGTGCTGTTTACTCCCAAGTGCACCTCTGACCTCCCAGGCACACCTCTGACACTTCCAGGTACACCTCAGACACTCCAGGTACACCGCTGACACTCCCAGGTACCTCTGCTCCCAAGTACACCTCTGACTCTCAGGTACCTCCGACACTCAGGTACACCTTGACCTCCCAGGTACACTTTTACCTCCCAGGTGCATCTCAGACACTCCCAGGTACACCTCTGACACTAGGTACACCTCCTGACACTCCCAGGTACACCTCTGACACTCCCAGGTACTCCTGACATTCCCTGGTACACCTCTGACACTCCCAGGTACACGTCCAACACTCCCAGACCATCTCTGCACTCCCAGGTACACCTCCTAACACTCCCAGGTACACCTCTGACCTCCCAGGTACACCTCCGATACTCCCAGGTACACCTCTGACACTCCTAGATTCCTCTGACACACCTGGTACATCTCTGACCTCCCAGGTACACCGCTGACACTCCCAGGTACACCGCTGACACTGCCAAGTACACCTCCAGACACCAGGTACACCTCAGACACTCCCAGGTACACCTCAGACACTCCCAGGTACACCTCAGACACTCCAGGTGCACCTCTGACACTCAAGTGCACCTCTGACACTCCCAGGCACACCTCTGACACTCCCAGGTACACCTCAGACACACCCAGGTACATGACATTCCCAGGTACACCTCTGACACTCCAAAGTACACCTCTGACACTCCCAGGTACACCTCCGACACTCCCAGGTACACCTCCGACACTCCCAGGTACACTTCTCACACTCCAGTGCACCTCCGACACTCCAGGTACAACTCCAACACTCCCAGGTAAACCTCCAATGCTCTAGGTACACCTCTAACACTACACATACACCTCTGACACTCCTAGGTATTCCTCTGACCTCCCTGGTGCATCTCTGACCTCCCAGTACACCTCAGACACTCCCTGGATACCTCTGACCTCCTAGGTTTACCTCTTTCAATCCCTGGTTCTCCCCTGACCTCCTAGGTACACCTCAGACACTCCCAGGTACACCCTCAGACACTACCAGGATACACCTCTGACACTCCCAGTACACCTCAGACATTCCTAGGTACACCTCTGACCTCCCAGGTACACCTCTCTCACACTCCCAGGTACTCCTGGGCACTCCGCTGGTACTTCTCTGACACTCCCAGGTACACCTCGAACCTCCCAGGTACACCTCAGAAATTCCCAGGTACACCTCAGACACTCCCAGGAACACCTCTGACACTCCCAGGTGCACCTTGACACTGCCAGGTACACCTCTGACCTCCATGTACACCTCCGACACTCCCAGGTACACCTCTGGCCTCCAGTGCCTCCACTGACCTCCCTGGTACACCCCTGACACTCCCAGGTACACCTCTCGACACTCCCAGGTACACCTCTGATACTGCCAGGTTCTCCACTGACATTCTGGTACACCTCTGAACTCCAGGTACACGTCCAACACTCCCAGATACACCTCTGACAGTACCAGGTGCACCGCCTCAGGTACACCGCTGACACTGCCAGGTACCTCAGACACTCCCAGGTCACACCGCTGACACTCCCAGGTACACCTCCTGACACTCTCAAGTACACCTCTGACACTCCCAGGTACCTCCGACACTCCCAGGTACACCTCCGGCCTCCCAGTTGCACTTCTTACACTCCAAGGTACCTCCGACACTCCAGGTACACCTCTGACACTCCCAGGTACCTTCTCACACTCCGGTACTCCACTGACATTCCTGGTACACCTCAGACACTCCCAGGTACACTTCTCACACTCCCAGGTACACCTCTGACCTCCTAGGTACTCCTCTGTCACTCCCTGATACGTCTAACCTCCCAGGTACACCGCCCAGCCTCCCAGGTACACCATGACACTGCCAGGTACACCTCCAGACACTGCCAGGTACACCTCAGACACTGCCAGTTACAACTCAAACACTCCCAGGTACACCTCAGTCCTCCAAGGTGCACCTCTGACCTCCCAAGTGCACCTCTGACACTCCCAGGCACCTCTGACCTCCCAGGTACACCTCAGACACTCCCAGGTACACCGCTGACACTCCCAGATACCTCTGACACTCTCAAGTACACCTCTGACCTCCCAGGTACCTCCGACACTCCCATGTACACCTCCGACACTCCCAAGTACACTTCTTACACTCCCAGGTACCTGACACTCCCAGGTACACCTCTGCACTCCCAGGTACACTTCTCACCTCCCAGGTACTCCACTGACATTCCCTGGTACACCCCGGACCTCCCAGGTACACCTCTGCACTCTCAAGTACACCTCTGACACTCCCAGGTACACCTCAACCTCCCAGGTACACCTCCGACACTCCCAGGTACCTTCTTACACTCCCAGGTACACCTCCGACACTCCAAAGTTACCTCTGGCACTCCCAGGTACATTTCTCACACTCCCAGGTACTCACATTCCCTGGTACCCCCTGACCTCCCAGGTACACCTCTGACACTCCCAGGTACACCCCAGACACTCCCAGGTACACTTCTCCACCTCCCAGGTACAAATCTGACCTCCCTAGGTACTCTCTGTCACTCCCTGATACACGTTTAACACTCCCAGGTACACCGCTGACCTCCCAGGTGCACCATGACACTGCCAGGTACACCTCAGACACTGCCAGGTACACCTCACACACTGCCAGTTACACCTCAGACACTCCCAGGTACACCTCAGTCCTCCAAGGCGCACCTCTGACAAACCCAAGTGCACCTCCTGACTCTCCCAGGCACATCTCTGCCTCCCAGGTACCTCAGACACTCCCAGGTACACCGCCTGACCTCCCAGGTACACCTTTGACACTCCCAAGTATACCTCTGACACTCCCGTACACCTCCGACACTCCCAGGTACATTTTTCACCTCCTGGTACACCTCCGACCTCCCAGGTACACCTCTGACACTCCAGATACATCTCTGACCTCCAAGGTACACCTCTGACCTCCTGGGTACACCTCCTGACACTCTGAGCACATCTCTGACACTCCCAGGTACTCCACGGCCTCCTGGAATACCCCTGACACTCCCAGGTACCTCTGACCTCCCAGGTACAAGACACTCCAGGTACACTTCTCCACCTCCCAGGTACACCTCTGACACTCCCAGGTACACCTCCTGATACTCCCAGGTACACCTTTGACACTCCCAGGTATTCCACTGACATTACCTGGTACACCTCTGACACTCCCAGGTACACCGCTGACACTGGCAGGTACACCTCCGACACTCCCAGGTACACCTGCGACCTCCCAGGCACCTCTGACACTTCCAGGTACCTCAGACACTCCCAGGTACACCGTTGACCTCCCAGGTACCTCTGACACTCCCAAGTACCTCTGAGCATTCCCAGGTACACCTCCGCCTCCCAGGTACCTCCGACACTCCCAGGTACACTTCTCTGCACTCCCAGGTACCTCCGACACTCCCAGGTACAACTCCGACACTCCCAGGTAAACCTCCGATGCTCCTAGGTACACCTCTGACACTCCCAGGTACACCTCCTGACACTCCTGGGTATTCCTCTGACCTCCTGGTACATCTCTGACCTCCCAGGTACCTCAGACACTCCTGTTACACCTCTGACCTCCCAGGTACACCTCTTTCACTCCTGGTTTTTCTCCTGCGACTCCCAGGTACACCTCAGACACTCCCAGGCACCTCTCTGACCTCCCAGGTACACCTCTTACATTCCCAGGTACTCTTGGCACTCCTGGTACTTCTCTGACCTCCCAGGTACACCTCAAACACTCCCAGGTACACCTCAGACACTCCCAGGAACACCTCAGTCACTCCCCACACCTCTGACACTCCCAGGTACACCGCTGACACTGCCAGGTACACCTCTGACACTCCATGTACACCTCTGACACTCCAGGGGTACACCTGTGACCTCCCAGGTACTCCACTGACCTCCTGGTGCACCCCTGGCCTCCCAGGTGCACCTCCGACCTCCAGGTACCCCTCTGACACTCCCAAGTTCTCCACTGACATTCCTGTGTACACCTCTGACACCCAGATACGTCCAACATTCCCAAATACACCTCTGACCTCCCAGGTACATCTCTGATACTCAGGTACACCTCTGACACTCCCAGGTACACCTCTGACAGTCCCAGGTACACCTCCGATATTCCCAGGTACAACTCTGACCCTCCCAGGTACACCTCCTGACACTCTATACTCCTCTGTCACTCCTGATACACCTCTAACACTCCCAGGTACACCTCAGTCACTCAAAGGTGCACCTTTGGTGACTGAGGTGTACCTGGGAAGATGTGGAAAATGTATCGAGGAGTGACAGGGAAATATAGGAGTGTCAGGGTATTACCCTCAGAGGCTCAGGGTGTGCCTGGGAATGGAGGTGTACGCAAGACTGTCAGAGGTGCCTGGGAATGTCAGGAATGCCTGAGCTATCAGAGATGGCCCTGGGAGTGTCAGAGCCCCAGGAATGTTGGGCAGTGGCTGTCTGGGTGTGTCGAAGATATGCAGGGAATCAGTGGAGGCTTTTGGGGTGTCAAGGAGAGCTACCTAAGGAGGTGGCTGGAGTGTCGAAGTGGAAATACCTGGGAGTGTGTGTGCCTCCAGGTGTCAGAGGTATGGAAGTGTGCCTGGCTGTGTCAGCATTCCTGGGCGTCAGAAATGCCTGGGGAGTGACGTGTTCCTGGAAGTGTCTAATGCCTGAGGCTGAAATGCCAGGAGTGTTCAAGTGCCTGGGAATGTAGAGGGGAGTGTCAGGAAGGTATGTACCTGGGAATCTAACAAGAATCACAGAAACATGAGGTAGAAAGTGTGCCTGAGAATGTCCAGAAAGTGGCTGAGACAATGCAGGAATGGGTATCAGGTACCAGAATGTCAGGCTACCTAGGAGTGTCAGAGGTGGCTGCCTGGGAGTGTCAGAAAATACCTAGGGATTGCAGAGGTGTCAGGTTATGCCTGGATGTCGGGCTGCCTGAGATGTGTGCCTGGAGATGTCGGGAGGTGCCTGAGATACCTGGGAATATCAGAGGTGTGCTGGGAGTGTCAGTGCCTGAGATGATGGCAGTGTGCCTGGGTGTCTGAGTACAGAGGTGTGCCTGGGAGTGTCAGTGCCTGCCAGTGTCAGCCTGGGAGTGTGCCAGGGATGCCAGAGTGTCAAAACAGGAGAATGTGCCTGGAGTGTCGAGAGGTGTGCCTGGGAATGTGGAGCAAGTCCAGGCTGCCTGGGAGTGTCAAGGTATTCAGGAGTGTCCGGTGGAGTGCCTGGGAGTGTCGAGTGTGCCTGTGAGGTGTCAGAGGTGTGCCTGGGGTGTCAGGGGTGTGCAGATGTCAGAGACATCTGGGAGTCAGGCCAGCAGGAGTGTGGAAGGTGCCAGGGAAGTGTGAAATGTGCCTGGGGTGTCGGAAGTGGCTGCCTGGAGATGTCAGAGACCCATCTTGGGGTGTCAAGAGCCTGGAGATTGTGCCTGGTGTCTGAAGTCAGAAGACATGTGCCTGGGAGTCAGAGGTGCCTTGGAGGTTGTCCAGAGGTGCGCCTTGGAGTGACTGGGAAGCAATGCCTGGAGTGTCTGAGGTGGCTGGCAGTGTGTGGTGTGCCTGGCCACCAGGTGTGCCTGGCAGTCAGCAGTGCACCTGGGTGTCAGCTACTACTGTATCGGGGGGTGACAGAAGGAAGTACCTAGGGTGTCAGTTTAACACCTGGGGTGTGAAATGTTCACCAGGTGTCTGAGGTGTACCTGAGAGGCTGTCAGAGGCTGGAATGTCAGTGGAGTGCCTGGGGTGTGCCTGGGGAGTGCAGAAGGTGCCTTGGAGGAGGTGCCTGGGAGTGTGCCTGGGGTCAGGCTGTGCCTGGGGTGTCGGAGGCTGCAGAGGTGTACCAGAGAGTGCCTGGGAGTGTGAGAGCAAGATGAAGGTACCTGGGGTGCTTGGGAAGGTGCCCAGGTCAGGAGGTGTGTGCCTGGGAGTGCCTGGAAGTGTCTTGGAGGTGGCTGAAGATGTCAGAAGGTATACGCAACTAGGTGACTGCTGATTAGCAACTGGCAGTGTCTGAGGTGTGCCTGTTTGATGTCTGAGGTGTGCCTGGCGGTGATCCTGGGAGTGTTAGATGTGGCCAAGTAGATGTCAGAGTAGCCTGGGGTGCCTGGGGTGCAGTGCCGAGAATGGCAGTGGAGTACCTGGAGTGTGAGAGTGCCTGGGGGTGTCAGGAGAACCTGGGAGGTGTCGGAAGGCCACTGGGCAAATGCAGCTGGGTCGGAGGTGTGCCTGGAAGGCCTGGGAGTGTCAGGGAGTGTCAGGAAGTGCCTGGGAGTGTCAGCAGTGTGCCTGGTGTGCCTGGCTGTCGGCAGTGGCCTGGGAGGTGCCAGGGAATGTCAGTGGAGGGCCTGGCGGTATCAGGAGGTGTGCCTAGAGTGTTGAAAGAGTGTACCTGCGGGAATCGTGAGTGTCAGAAGTGTCGGAGGTAACATGAAGTCAAGTATGCCTGGCAGTGTCAGCAGTGCACCTGGGGTGTCAGAAAGTGCAGAGCTGCAGCAGAGTGAGCTACCTGGGTGTGAGAGGTGTGCCTGGAAGGCTGGGGTGTACCTGGAGTGTCAGTGTAGTCTGGGGTGTGCTGGAATGTCTGTGTCGGGGAAACCAGGGATTGAAGAGGTAAGCCTGGGAGTGTCAGGGTGTTCAGAGTGTCTGAAGTGCTGCTTGGGAGTGTCAGAGACTCACCAGGGGAGTGTCAAGTACCTAGGGTGTCCAGAGTGTCTGTCAGTGTTAGAGGTGTGAAATTTACCTGGGAGTGTTGAAGTTAACACCTGTAGGGGTGTCAGAGTGTGCCTGGGAGTGTCGGAGGTCAGAAAGGTGCTTTGAGTGTCAGGACAGCAGTCAGCCTGGGTGTGAGGTGGCCACTGAGGTGTGCCTGAGATGTCGGAGAACACTTGGGAGTGTCGAGGCTGTAGGTGTCTGGTGTGGGTGTCTGGTGGCTGCCTGGCAGTGTCTGGGGTGTGCTTGGCGTGTCAGCAGTAGCCTGGGAGTGTCTGGGAGTGTCAGAATGTGCCAGGGTGTGTCAGAGAATACCTAGGGTGTCAGGTGTGCAGGAGCCTCGGAAGGTGTGCCTGAGAGTGTCAGAGGTGTGCCTGGGGTGGAAGATGTGCCTGGGGTCAGAAGGTGCAGGTGGGTGGATGTGCCTGGGGTGTGCAGAAGTGCAAATGTCAGTGGAGTGCCTGGGGTGTCAATGTGAGAGTGTCAGAGATGTGAGGTGTGAGAGTGTGGGAGTGTAAAAACAAGAGTGTCAAAATACCTGGGAGTGTCGGAGGTGCCTGGGAGAATCAGGGGTGTGCTTGAGAGTCAGCTTGAGAGTGTGTGCCTGAGTGTCAGAGGTGTGCCTGAGAGTGTCAGAGGCACTTGAGTCAGGCCTGCCAGAGTGACTAAAAGGTGTGCCTGGGAAGTGTCTGAGTGTGCACCTGGCAGTGTCTGAGGTGCACCTGTCGGAGGTGTGCCTGGGGTGTCGAAGGTGTGCCTGGGAGTCAGGCTGGGAGTCAGAAGGTGAGGTGTCAGAGGTGACTTGAGGTGTGCCTGGGGTCTGAAAGGTGGCTGGCGGTGTCTGAGGTGCCTGGGAAGTCAGGTGCTGTCTGGGGTGTGAAAATTGTACGTAGAGAGTGTTTGGGAAGGCATCAGAATGCCTGGAATGTCCAGCCAGAATGTCGGTGGCGTGTACCTGAAAATGTGCAAGGTGCAAGCCTGGAGTGTCGAAGTACCTGAAAGATGTCAGAAACCCGAAGTGTCAGAGAACATACTGAATGTCAGAAGTGTGCCTGAGAATGTTTGAAGTACACTTAGAAGGTGTCAGAAGTGCAGGTGACTGGTGGCCACTGAGAGTGGTGTGGCTGGCAGTGTCTGAGATGTACCTGGCAGTGGGCAAGTGCAGCGGTGGCACCTGGGAGTGTCAGCAATGAACCTGGGAGTGCTGTGTGTGGGGAGTGACCAGCCTGGGAGTGTGCCTAGAGAAGTGTCAGAGGTGTGCCTGGGGTGTGCCTGGGAGGTCAGAGTGCACTGCAGCAGTGGCATGCCTGGGGAGGCCTGGGAGTGTGAGTGTGCCCCAGAGTCGAGGCCACCTGGGAGTGTCAGGGCCGGGAGATGGCAGTGGAGTGTGAGGTGGCCTGGGGAGCCTGGAAGTGACCTGGGAGTGGCCTGGGAGTGTCAGAGAACTGCCTGAAGGTGTCAGGAGTGTACCTGGGTGTCAAGCCTGAGGTCAGAGGTGGTCAGCTGAGGTGGCTGCCTGGGGTGTCAGAGTGTGCCTGGGCTGCAAGTGTCAGAGAAGTGCACCTTAGGTGAGATGTGCAGTGTCTGAGCACAGTATTTAGTGCCTGTCAGTAGTGTCTGAGGTGTGGTGTCAGCGTTGTACCTGGGAGTGTCAGCTTGCCTGGGGTGGTGGGCTGATGTCAGGGGTGACAGAGAAGTTCTAGGAGTGTCGAGAGCCTGAGAGTGTCGGTTCAAGTGTCAAAGGCTGAGAATGTTGAACATGTGCCTGAGAGCTGAGTGTCAAGAAGTGCTACCAAAGAATGGGAGTGTCGAAGAATAACACCTGGGAGTGTCAGGCTGTACCTGTTAATCAGGGGTTTGGTGGGAGTGTAAAAGCTCTTTGGGAATTGCTCCACCTGAGTACCTGAAACTGTCGAAGGTACTGTGGTAGGTGTGCCTGAGAGCAGCTCAATGCCTAGAAAGTCAGAGGTGTGCCTGAGTGTCAGAAGATGAGCAGGAGTGTCAAGTACACCTTGGGTGACTGAGATGTGCCTGGGAGTGTCTGAGGAATTATGCCTGTGAGGTGTGCCTGAGTGTGCCTGTCAGAATGCCTGGGAGGTCTCAGGAAGTCACTTTTCAGTGACTGGGGTGTGCTTGGGTGGGGGTCAGGGAGTGACAGGAGGTGCATAGGTGTCGGAGATCGGAAGGTGTGCCAGGAGGCTGGGAGTGATCAGGTCTCAGTGTGAAGGGTGTGTGTGGGAGTGAGACAGGTACACTTGAGAATGGGAGGTGCACCAGGGGATGCCCTTGGGGATGCACCCAGATGACTGGACAGTGCGCTGAGAGGTTGCGCAGGTGCCTGCCGGCCGGTGCAGGAGTTGTCGGCAGTGGGAGTGGAGCGTGTGTGATGCCAGGATGTG
>NW_024721810.1:10000-26831 GCF_018991925.1 Homarus americanus | reverse complement strand
AAAAATGAAGACGAAAATCAACAAAAAAATTAAATAAAAGAATAAATAATCAAGAGAGAAGAAAGAAGAGAAATTGCTGGATTGACAAACACGACAGCCACACGGACACGACGACAAGAGATTATGTTAATTTGAGAAAAACTTGGTGGTTGTGATGTGTCTGTCTGTCTGTCGCTTCCTGTTGGTGTATGATGATAATAAGCTTATTAGATCTCTCTCTCTCTCTCATATCTACTTCAGGAGACGTGTGTGTGTGTGTGTGTGTGTGTGGGTACACGTTGGCAACACAAGGTGTAATTGTCAGCTTGCTCGCCTCGCAAGCGAATGAACCCGGGTTCCATTTCCGGGCAGGGTGAGACCATGAGCAAGTTCCTTTGCGTCATTTACCTCTATCTACCCAACAGTAATTGGGGACCTGGATGTTAATCGATTCGCGCGTCGTGTTACAGGGTAATGGTTAGCCAGTGCAGTTGGCCACGGACTATTCCTTGACACTGGGTCACTCAGCTCATTAACTCAGGGTGTGGTTGTTGTGTTGGCGACAGCTTCAACACCTTAAACAAATTCACGCCTAGGTGGCCCTTGGGCCTGGCCATTCTCATTACAGGAGGGGCAACCATTATAATAAAAAAAAAAAAAAACGATCATCAACTTCAGGTACACCAATCATCCTTGTAAAAAAATCCTGATTGAATAATTTCCTCAGTAACATACAAGTGAACCAAACTTGGGTACTACACAACTACAGTATCACTCAATGACTTATTTTACACTATATCTACTACCACTTAACATTTCTATATCAGTTCAACAACCATCACTCAGCCTTGTTCCATTTTATTTAAAGTTCGTTAATCAATAAGAGGAATTATTATCACAACACAAGCATTCATTAATCAGTCTCCATTGTGAATCATTTTGCTGGGGTGTGTGGGAGGATTACGCTGGATAATAACTTTAGTGTTTTGTATATCCAGAAGAATCTTAACTCCAGCTTACTCCAACTAATAACTAACCTAATCTAACACAACCTAACCTAATCTAATCTAACCTAACCTGAAAAATCTCCACGACAACTTACTCCAACTAATAACTAACCAAACATAAGCAAACATAATTACAGACAAACAGACAGACAGACACACACACACACACACACACACACACACACACACACACACACACACATAAACCATAAATATGTTATATGGAACATAAATATAACTTCCAAAATCACTCTCATATACTTCCTAACCGCGGCCTGACGAAATAATACACCTGTAACGTTCTGTCAGGGCTCAGGTCGAGGCTCCTCCTTACTGATCATCTATACGTGTGTGTGTGAGTGTGAGATGTTTCCTAGTATGTAATAAAAAAGGCGGGGATCCGCTTTTGAATTTTGCCACATACAGCGGCTAGTTTATTGTGCACCCATATTCATCCCGTGAACGGTAGCGTAGGCAGATTATAGTTAAACAGTAGAAGTCAGAATATTATGGCACTGAATGTTAAAAACAATGTATTTCCAAAAAATTATTTGTTTAGTTCTGTAGAGTACATCGCCCTCTCCCTCAACCTGCCATTATTCAATAAATTATTTGTTCCCTCGTTCTAACAAGAGATACACGATAACATATCCTATTTGAAGATAAAAATACACTGTCCAGGAAGAGTCATAACAAACTTGGGGGTTATCTGAGAGAGAGAGAGAGAGAGAGAAACAATACCTTCTACAGGACAGTTATATAGTATGACCACCATGACCCACGGAGATCTGTACCTCTTGGCTCCTGACCTCTGTTGACCTTGTGTATACTCACCCAGTTGACCTTTCCTGCCCTATCTCGCCCATTCCTCCTACAGTCAAGGGCTGGGGGCCGAGGGGGGGGGGGACGGAGGGGAATGGTTCTGTAAGCATAGTTGAGGTTAGGTTAGGTTAGGTTCAAATGAGTGATAGATCAGGTCCCATGGTTAGTTTATCTCTCTCTCTCTCTCTCTAACACATATATATCCCTATTCTGTAAAATCGTGTGGTTATTTATATTTACTCACTGTTGATATTCTGGGAGAGAGAAAGAGAGAGAGAGAGAGATGTAGATTGAGAGAAAGATATTATTGAGAGAGTAGACGAGGGAAATAGACTGGAGAGAGAGAGAGAGAGAGAGAGATGTGAATTAGTGTTTACTCCCACTCATAAGTATAGTATTAGTCAACTTATATTATACAAGGTCTCCAGTCCACATTAAAATGAAAACAACTTTGTAAAACCTTATAAACTTTTGATTGAATGATAACAGATTAATATCCACACACACACATTATAGTCAGTCTCTTCGAGTTTCATTTGGTGTGTGGGTATATATCGTTTGGGTATAAGGTATAAGGCATCATTCGGGAGAGGTCAGGTCAGGTCAAAGTAAAGGTTAGATCAGGGTAGGTGATCTCAGTGGCCAGGAAACGTGAATTTTTAAGTTGGGATGAATATTTTTTTTTGGGGGGGGAGGAGGGAGGGGAGGGGGGGAAGCGAGTATGATTTTATACGATGGTGATGAAGGAAGGAATAGAGGGAGAGATGGAGAGGAATTATGAAGGAGGGAAGGTTGAAGGAAAGATGAGAATAGGAAAAGGAAGGGAGGAAGGAGACAGGGAAAATTGAAAACTGATAAAGATGATGGAAGGGTGAAAATAAAGAGGATGGCGAGGAAAGAAAGAAGGATAGAGGGTAGGAAAGAAAGAAGGATAGAGGGAAGGAAAGAAATCACGAAAATTTTAAATGAAGAAATGAAGACGAAAATCAACAAAAAAATTAAATAAAAGAAGAAATAATCATGAGAGAAGAAAGAAGAGAAATTAACGGATTGACAAACACGACAGCCACACGGACACGACGACAAGAGATTATGTTAATTTGAGAAAAACTTGGTGGTTGTGATGTGTCTGTCTGTCTGTCTGTCTGTCTGTCTGTCTGTCTGTCTGTCTATCTGTCACTTCCTGTTGGTGTAGGATGATAATAAGCTGCTTAGATATCTCTCTCTCTCTCTCTCTCTCTCTCTCTCTCTCTCTCTCTCTCTCTCTCTCTCTCTCTCATATCTACTTCAGGAGACGTGTGTGTGTGTGTGTGTACGTTGGCAACACACTGTGTAAATGTCAGCTTGCTCGCCTCGCAAGCGAATGAACCAGGGTTCCATTTCCGGGCAGGGTGAGACCATGAGCAAGTTCCTTTGCGTCATTTACCTCTATCTACCCAACAGTAATTGGGGACCTGGATGTTAATTGATTCGCGCGTCGTGTTACGGGGTAATGGTTAGCCAGTGCAGTTGGCCACGGACGATTCCTTGACACTGGGTCACTCAGCTCATTAACTCAGGGTGTGGTTGTTGTGTTGGCGACAGCTTCAACACCTTAAACAAATTCACGTCTAGGTGGCCCTTGGGCCTGGCCATTCTCATTACAGGAGGGGCAACCATTATAATAATAATAAAAAAAAAAACGATCATCAACTTCAGGTACACCAATCATCCTTGTAAAAAAATCCTGATTGAATAATTTCCACAGTAACATACAAGTGAACCAAACTTGGGTACTACACAACTACAGTATCACTCAATGACTTATTTTACACTATATCTACTACCACTTAACATTTCTATATCAGTTCAACAACCATCACTCAACCTTGTTCCATTTTATTTAAAGTTCGTTAATCAATAAGAGGAATTATTATCACAACATAAGCATTCATTAATCAGTCTCCATTGTGAATCATTTTGCTGGGGTGTGTGGGAGGATTATGCTGGATAATAACTTAGCGTTTTGTATATCCAGAAGAATCTTAACTCCAGCTTACTCCAACTAATAACTAACCTAATCTAACACAACCTAACCTAATCTAATCTAACCTAACCTGAAAAATCTCCACGACAACTTACTCCAACTAATAACTAACCAAACATAAGCTAACATAATTACAGACAGACAGACACACACACACACACACACACACACACACACACACATAAACCATAAATATGTTATATGGAACATAAATATAACTTCCAAAATCACTCTCATATACTTCCTAACCGCGGCCTGACGAAATAGTACACCTGTAACGTTTTGTCAGGGCTCAGGTCGAGGCTCCTCCTTACTGATCATCTATACGTGTGTGTGAGTGTGAGATGTTTCCTAGTATGTAATAAAAAAGGCGGGGATCCGCTTTTGAATTTTGCCACATACAGCGGCTAGTTTATTGTGCACCCATATTCATCCCGTGAACGGTAGCGTAGGCAGATTATAGTTAAACAGTAGAAGTCAGAATATTATGGCACTGAATGTTAAAAACAATGTATTTCAAAAAAATTATTTGTTTAGTTCTGTACAGTACATCGCCCTCTCCCTCAACCTGCCATTATTCAATAAATTATTTGTTCCCTCGTTCTAACAAGAGATACACGATAACATATCATATTTGAAGATAAAAATACACTGTCCAGGAAGAGTCATAACAAACTTGGGGGTTATCTGAGAGAGAGAGAGAGAGAGAGAGAGAGATAGAGAGAGAGAGAGAGAAACAATACCTTCTACAGTACAGTTATATAGTATGACCACCATGACCCTTCTTGAGATCTTGTAAAATTTCTTTGCCCTGGACCCCCAGTTGACCTTGTGCATAATACCCACCCAGGGTTAATTCCTTTTCTCCTCTCAAGCCCTATCTTTGCCCATTCCTCTACAGTCAAGGGCTGGGGGGCCGAGGGGGGGGAGGGGACGGAGGGGAATGGTTCTGTAAGCATAGTTGAGGTTAGGTTAGGTTAGGCTCAAATGAGTGATAGATCAGGTCCTATGGTTAGTTTATATATATCTCTCTCTCTCTCTCTCTCTCTCTCTCTAACACATATATATCCCTATTCTGTAAAATCTTGTGGTTATTTATATTTACTCACTGTTGATATTCTGGGAGAGAGAAAGAGAGAGAGAGAGAGAGAGATGTAGATTGAGAGAAAGATATTATTGAGAGAGTAGACGAGGGAAATAGACTGGAGAGAGAGAGAGAGAGAGGTGAATTAGTGTTTACTCCCACTCATAAGTATAGTATTAGTCAACTTATATTATACAGGGTCTCCAGTCCACATTAAAATGAAAACAACTTTGTAAAACCTTATAAACTTTTGATTGAATGATAACAGATTAATATCCACACACACACATTATAGTCAGTCTCTTCGAGTTTCATTTGGTGTATGGGTATATATCGTTTGGGTATAAGTTATAAGGCATCATTCTGGAGAGGTCAGGTCAGGTCAAAGTAAAGGTAAGGTCAGGGTAGGTGATCTCAGTGGCCAGGAAACGTGAATTTTTAGGTTGGGATGAATATTTTTTTTTTGGCGGGGGAGGAGGGAGGGGAGGGGGGGAAGCGAGTATGATTTTATATGATGGTGATGAAGGAAGGAATAGAGGGAGAGATGGAGAGGAATTATGAAGGAGGGAAGGTTGAAGGAAAGATGAGAATAGGAAAAGGAAGGGAGGAAGGAGACAGGGAAAATTGAAAAACTGAAGATGATGGAAGGGTGAAAATAAAGAGGATGGCGAGGAAAGAAAGAAGGATAGAGGGAAGGAAAGAAAGAAGGATAGAGGGAAGGAATCACGAAAATTTTAAATGAAGAAATGAAGACGAAAATCAACAAAAAAATTAAATATAAGAAGAAATAATCGTGAGAGAAGCAAGAAGAGAAATTGCTGGATTGACAAACACGACAGCCACACGGACACGACGACAAGAGATTATGTTAATTTGAGAAAAACTTGGTGGTTGTGATGTGTCTGTCTGTCACTTCCTGTTGGTGTGGGATGATATTAATGGCTGATTAGATCTCTCTCTCTCTCTCTGCCTCTCTCTCTCTCTCTCTCTCTCTCTCTCTCTCTCTCATATCTACTTCAGGAGACGTGTGTGTGTGTGTGTGTGTGTGTGTGTGTGTGTACTTTGGTGACACACGGTGTAATTGTCAGCTTGCTCGCCTCGCAAGCGAATGAACCCGGGTTCCATTTCCGGGCAGGGTGAGACCATGAGCAAGTTCCTTTGCGTCATTTACCTCTATCTACCCAACAGAAATTGGGGACCTGGATGTTAATCGATTCGCGCGTCGTGTTACGGGGTAATGGTTAGCCAGTGCAGTTGGCCACGGACTATTCCTTGACACTGGGTCACTCAACTCATTAACTCAGGGTGTGGTTGTTGTGTTGGCGACAGCTTCAACACCTTAAACAAATTCACTCCTAGGTGGCCCTTGGGCCTGGCCATTCTCATTACAGGAGGGGCAACCATTACAATAATAAAAAAAGAAAAAAGAAAAAAACGATCATCAACTTCAGGTACACCACTCATCCTTGTAAAAAAATCCTGATTGAATAATTTCCTCAGTAACATACAAGTGAACCAAACTTGGGTACTACACAACTACAGTATCACTCAATGACTTATTTTACACTATATCTACTACCACTTAACATTTCTATATCAGTTCAACAACCATCACTCAACCTTGTTCCATTTTATTTAAAGTTCGTTAATCAATAAGAGGAATTATTATCACAACACAAGCATTCTTTAATCAGTCTCCATTGTGAATCATTTTGCTGGGGTGTGTGGGAGGATTACGCTGGATAATAACTTTAGTGTTTTGTATATCCAGAAGAATCTTAACTCCAGCTTACTCCAACTAATAACTAACCTAATCTAACACAACCTAACCTAATCTAATCTAACCTAACCTGAAAAATCTCCAAGACAACTTACTCCAACTAATAACTAACCAAACATAAGCTGACATAATTACAGACAGACAGACAAACACACACACACACACACACACACACACACACACACACACACACACACACACACACACACACACACACACACACACACACACACACACACACACACACACACACACACACACCAACCATAATATATTATATAGAACATAAAATACTAACTTCCAAAATCTCTCATATACTTCTAACCGCAGCCTGACAAAACCATACACCTGTAACGTTCTGTCAGGGCTCGGAGTCGAAACTCCTCCTTACTGATCATCTATACGTGTGTGTGTGAGTGTGAGATGTTTCCTAGTATGTAATAAAAAAGGCGGGGATCCGCTTTTGAATTTTGCCACATACAGCGGCTAGTTTATTGTGCACCCATATTCATCCCGTGAACGGTCGCGTAGGCAGATTATAGTTAAACAGTAGAAGTCAGAATATTATGGCACTGAATGTTAAAAACAATGTATTTCCAAAAAATTATTTGTTTAGTTCTGTAGAGTACATCGCCCTCTCCCTCAACCTGCCATTATTCAATAAATTATTTGTTCCCTCGTTCTAACAAGAGATACACGATAACATATCCTATTTGAATATAAAAATACACTGTCCAGGAAGAGTCATAACAAACTTGGGGGTTATCTGAGAGAGAGAGAGAGAGAGAGAGAGAGAGAGAGAGAGAGAGAGAGACAATACCTTCTACAGTACAATTATATAGTATGACCACCATGACCCACGGAGATCTGTACCTCTTGGCTCCTGACCTCTGTTGACCTTGTGTATACTCACCCAGTTGACCTTTCCTGCCCTATCACCCATTCCTCCTACAGTCAAGGGCTGGGGGGCCGAAGGGGGGGGACGGAGGGGAATGGTTCTGTAAGCATAGTTGAGGTTAGGTTAGGTTAGGTTCAAATGAGTGATAGATCAGGTCCCATGGTTAGTTTATCTCTCTCTCTCTCTCTCTCTCTCTCTCTCTCTCTCTAACACATATATATCCCTATTCTGTAAAATCGTGTGGTTATTTATATTTACTCACTGTTGATATTCTGGGAGAGAGAAAGAGAGAGAGAGAGTGATGTAGATTGAGAGAAAGATATTATTGAGAGAGTAGACGAGGGAAATAGACTGGAGAGAGAGAGAGGGAGAGAGAGAGAGATGTGAATTAGTGTTTACTCCCACTCATAAGTATAGTATTAGTCAACTTATATTATACAGGGTCTCCAGTCCACATTAAAATGAAAACAACTTTGTAAAACCTTATAAACTTTTGATTGAATGATAACAGATTAATATCCACACACACACATTATAGTCAGTCTCTTCGAGTATCATTTGGTGTGTGGGTATATATCGTTTGGGTATAAGGTATAAGGCATCATTCGGGAGAGGTCAGGTCAGGTCAAAGTAAAGGTAAGGTCAGGGTAGGTGATCTCAGTGGCCAGGAAACGTGAATTTTTAAGTTAGCATGAATATTTTTTTTTGGGGGGGAAGGAGGGAGGGGGGGAAGCGAGTATGATTTTATATGATGGTGATGAAGGAAGGAATAGAGGGAGAGATGGAGAGGAATTATGAAGGAGGGAAGGTTGAAGGAAAGATGAGAATAGGAAAAGGAAGGGAGGAAGGAGACAGGGAAAATTGAAAAACTGATAAAGATGATGGAAGGGTGAAAATAAAGAGGATGGTGAGGAAAGAAAGAAGGATAGAGGGAAGGAAAGAAAGAAGGATAGAGGGAAGGAAAGAAATCACGAAAATTTTAAATGAAGAAATGAAGACGAAAATCAACAAAAAAATTAAATAAAAAGAAGAAATAATCAAGAGAGAAGAAAGAAGAGAAATTGCTGGATTGACAAACACGACAGCCACACGGACACGACGACAAGAGATTATGTTAATTTGAGAAAAACTTGGTGGTTGTGATGTGTCTGTCTGTCTGTCTGTCTGTTGGTGTAGGATGATAATAAGCTGCTTAGATCTCTCTCTCTCTCTCTCTCTCTCTCTCTCTCTCTCTCTCTCTCTCTCTCTCTCTCTCTCTCTCTCTCTCTCTCTCTCTCTCTCTCATATCTACTTCAGGAGACATGTGTGTGTGTGTGTGTGTGTGTGTGTGTGTGTGTGTGTGTGTGTGTGTGTGTGTGTGTGTGTGTGTGTGTGTGTGTGTGTGTGTGTGTGTGCGTTGCCGACACACGGTGTAATTATCAGCTTGCTCGCCTCGTAAGTCAATGAACCCGGGTTCCATTTCCGGGCAGGGTGAGACCATGAGCAAGTTCCTTTGCGTCATTTACCTCTATCTACCCAACAGTAATTGGGGACCTGGATGTTAATCGATTCGCGCGTCGTGTTACGGGGTAATGGTTAGCCAGTGCAGTTGGCCACGGACTATTCCTTGACACTGGGTCACTCAGCTCATTAACTCAGGGTGTGGTTGTTGTGTTGGCGACAGCTTCAACACCTTAAACAAATTCACGCCTAGGTGGCCCTTGGGCCTGGCCATTCTCATTACAGGAGGGGCAACCATTATAATAATAAAAAAAGAAAAAAGAAAAAACGATCATCAACTTCAGCTACACCAATCATCCTTGTAAAAAATCCTGATTGAATAATTTCCTCAGTAACATACAAGTGAACCAAACTTGGGTACTACACAACTACAGTATCACTCAATGACTTATTTTACACTATATCTACTACCACTTAACATTTCTATATCAGTTCAACAACCATCACTCAACCTTGTTCCATTTTATTTAAAGTTCGTTAATCAATAAGAGGAATTATTATCACAACACAAGCATTCATTAATCAGTCTCCATTGTGAATCATTTTGCTGGGGTGTGTGGGAGGATTACGCTGGATAATAACTTTAGTGTTTTGTATATCCAGAAGAATCTTAACTCCAGCTTACTCCAACTAATAACTAACCTAATCTAACACAACCTAACCTCATCTAATCTAACCTATCCTGAAAAATCTCCACGACAACTTACTCCAACTAATAACTAACCAAACATAAGCTAACATAATTACAGACAGATAGACACACACACACACACACGCACACACACACACACACACACACACATAAACCATAAATATGCTATATGGAACATAAATATAACTTCCAAAATCACTCTCATATACTTCCTAACCGCGGCCTGACGAAATAGTACACCTGTAACGTTCTGTCAGGGCTCAGGTCGAGGCTCCTCCTTACTGATCATCTATACGTGTGTGTGTGAGTGTGAGATGTTTCCTAGTATGTAATAAAAAAGGCGGGGATCCGCTTTTGAATTTTGCCACATACAGCGGCTAGTTTATTGTGCACCCATATTCGTCCCGTGAACGGTAGCGTAGGCAGATTATAGTTAAACTGTCCAGGAAGTGTCATAACAAACTTGGGGGTTATCTGAGAGAGAGAGAGAGAGAGAGAATACCTTCTACAGTACAGTTATATAGTATGACCACCATGACCCACAGAGATCTGTACCTCTTGGCTCCTGACCTCTGTTGGCCTGGTGTATACTCACCCAATTGACCTTTCCTGCCCTATCTCGCCCATTCCTCTTACAGGCAAGGGCTGGGGGGAACGGAGGGGAATGGTTCTGTAAGCATAGTTGAGGTTAGGTTAGGTTAGGTTCAAATGAGTGATAGATCAGGTCCCATGGTTAGTCTCTCTCTCTCTCTCTCTCTCTCTCTCTCTCTCTCTCTCTCTCTCTAACACATATATATCCCTATTCTGTAAAATCGTGTGGTTATTTATATTTACTCACTGTTGATATTATGGGAGAGAGAAAGAGAGAGAGAGAGAGAGATGTAGATTGAGAGAAAGATATTATTGAGAGAGTAGACGAGGGAAATAGACAGGAGAGAGAGAGAGAGAGAGAGAGATGTGAATTAGTGTTTACTCCCACTCATAAGTATAGTATTAGTCAACTTATATTATACAGGGTCTCCAGTCCACATTAAAATGAAAACAACTTTGTAAAACCTTATAAACTTTTGAGTGAATGATAACAGATTAATATCCACACACACACACATTATAGTCAGTCTCTTCGAGTTTCATTTGGTGTATGGGTATATGTCGTTTGGGTATAAGGTATAAGGCATCATTCGGGAGAGGTCAGGTCAGGTCAAAGTAAAGGTAAGGTCAGGGTAGGTGATCTCAGTGGCCAGGAAACGTGAATTTTTAAGTTGGGATGAATATTTTTTTTTGGGGGGGGAGGAGGGAGGGGGGAAGCGAGTATGATTTTATATGATGGTGATGAAGGAAGGAATAGAGGGAGAGATGGAGAGGAATTATGAAGGAGGGAAGGTTGAAGGAAAGATGAGAATAGGAAAAGGAAGGGAGGAAGGAGACAGGGAAAATTGAAAAACTGATAAAGATGATGGAAGGGTGAAAATAAAGAGGATGGCGAGGAAAGAAAGAAGGATAGAGGGAAGGAAAGAAAGAAGGATAGAGGGAAGGAAAGAAATCACGAAAATTTTAAATGAAGAAATGAAGACGAAAATCAACAAAAAAATTAAATAAAAGAAGAAATAATCATGAGAGAAGAAAGAAGAGAAATTGCTGGATTGACAAACACGACAGCCACACGGACACGACGACAAGAGAGTATGTTAATTTGAGAAAAACTTGGTGGTTGTGATGTGTCTGTCTGTCGCTTCCTGTTGGTGTAGGATGATAATAAGCTGCTTAGATCTCTCTCTCTCTCTCTCTCTCTTTCTCTCATATCTACGTCAGGAGACGTGTGTGTGTGTGTGTGTATGTACGTTGGCAACACAAGGTGTAATTGTCAGCTTGCTCGCCTCGCAAGCGAATGAACCCGGGTTCCATTTCCGGGCAGGGTGAGACCATGAGCAAGTTCCTTTGCGTCATTTACCTCTATCTACCCAACAGTAATTGGGGACCTGGATGTTAATCGATTCGCGCGTCGTGTTACGGGGTAATGGTTAGCCAGTGCAGTTGGCCACGGACTATTCCTTGACACTGGGTCACTCAGCTCATTAACTCAGGGTGTGGTTGTTGTGTTGGCGACAGCTTCAACACCTTAAACAAATTCACGCCTAGGTGGCCCTTGGGCCTGGCCATTCTCATTACAGGAGGGGCAACCATTATAATAAAAAAAAAAAAAAACGATCATCAACTTCAGGTACACCAATCATCCTTGTAAAAAAATCCTGATTGAATAATTTCCTCAGTAACATACAAGTGAACCAAACTTGGGTACTACACAACTACAGTATCACTCAATGACTTATTTTACACTCTATCTACTACCACTTAACATTTCTATATCAGTTCAACAACCATCACTCAACCTTGTTCCATTTTATTTAAAGTTCGTTAATCAATAAGAGGAATTATTATCACAACACAAGCATTCATTAATCAGTCTCCATTGTGAATCATTTTGCTGGGGTGTGTGGGAGGATTACGCTGGATAATAACTTTAGTGTTTTGTATATCCAGAAGAATCTTAACTCCAGCTTACTCCAACTAATAACTAACATAATCTAAGACAACCTAACCTAATCTAATCTAATCTAACCTAACCTGAAAAATCTCCACGACAACTTACTCCAACTAATAACTAACCAAACATAAGCTAACATAATTACAGACAGACAGACACACGCACACACACACATAAACCATAAATATGTTATATGGAACATAAATATAACTTCCAAAATCACTCTCATATACTTCCTAACCGCGGCCTGACGAAATAGTACACCTGTAACGTTCTGTCAGGGCTCAGGTCGAGGCTCCTCCTTACTGATCATCTATACGTGTGTGTGTGTGTGTGAGATGTTTCCTAGTATGTAATAAAAAAGGCGGGGATCCGCTTTTGAATTTTGCCACATACAGCGGCTAGTTTATTGTGCACCCATATTCATCCCGTGAACGGTAGCGTAGGCAGATTATAGTTAAACAGTATAAGTCAGAATATTATGGCACTGAATGTTAAAAAAAATGTATTTCCAAAAAATTATTTGTTTAGTTCTGTACAGTACATCGCCCTCTCCCTCAACCTGCCATTATTCAATTTTCAATTTCAATTTCAATTGTTTATTCCTTGATAGAGGAAGCGGGATCCTAGTGCTGTCACTAGGTACCCCTGTACAATAACACCAGAAGCATCTGGCAAGTGTGACAAGTATATACAGTATAAATATTATAAAGGGGCTTACTAAAGCCTAAGGAAGGAAGGATATTCCTTTAACACATAATCAATGTTATTTACAAAATATCTTGCCAGTATGGGGAGGATCATCGTGTCTCCGTCAGGGGGTCGTGGAGTGGTGGTCCAGCAGGCGTCACGGAAGCGTTGTGTGTGGGGACATCTTAGGAGGTAGTGGATAAGGGTGCTGCTGTCGGGTCTTCTGTATAATGCACAAGAGCGTTGCTCAGGGGATGCGTGGATACCAATCTCCCAAGCAAACTCATACCCAATGATGATACGGGCAGCAATCACGTCCCCTTTCCGCGACCCTTCCCCATAGACGTACGCGAGGTCAGGAAGTTTACGGAGGACATCGTACCAGGTGGGCGGGGAGTCCAGGGGGATGGCTACTTCCCGAGCTTCTCTCTGTTTGCGGCGAATTTGGGTCCTAATCTGTAAAAGTGTTCGAGGAACAACGTAGTCAGGTGTGGCCTTGTTGCAGCTTGTCTTGGCAAGGCCATCTGCTGCCTCATTCCCCAAGATACCGACATGACTGGGTATCCATAGGAATGTCACAGGACGGCCTGCATCCTGAAGTGTGGATGTTAACCCTCGTATTATGAGGATGAGGTCCTTATTTTCCCCTGATCCAAATGCGATCCCGTCGAGAGCAGACCTGGAATCGCAGCAGTCAAGCAAGGGGCAGAAAGCATCTGCTTCTTCCTCAGCGAGAAGGGCAGCAAGGAGGGCTATTAGTTCAGCCTGAGTGGAGGATGCCTCGTCAGAAACTCTGAGAGACAGTTTGATAGGCTCAGGGGCATCAGGACGGGAGATGTAGACACCAGCCCCGGCCCTACCTGTAGCGGGGTCAACAGAACCATCAGTGTAGAGCAGTGCTACTCAAAGTGTGGTCCGTGGACCGGTGCCGGTCCGTGAGCCATCGTCTGCCGGTACGCGGAGAGTTTTCAGGAAAGAAAGAAACGATAGTCACGTTCCACACCACGTGACACTGCCAGGACATCTGACTCGGTCTTTTTTTTTTTACATTTTCATTGTAGTTTTTATATTTATTATGGCTATATTTTTCATTTACTCACTCATGTTAAAAGTCATTGCTATGCAACTAACGAATGCGATATAATGAACAGCAAAACAGCGAACTGAAATACGTATAACAACACCTTCATGATGATGTGGCGTTTGACTCTGTGGGAACCACACCTGGGGATATCAATAGGGCGCATCACCTTGTGTTGCCAGAATTGCCACGTTTCTTGGCCACCAGTTACGCCATATCCACCCAAAACATAAATCTTTTTATTTTAAGTATGGTAGTTATTTAATTTCGGATAAAATAAATGTATGCATCCCATTAAAAGAAATGGCCGATTTTTTACTATGCGTGCCAGCCGTGAAGGGTGTCACACAGCTGGCAACCCTGCTATTCCACACGTGTGGATCAGCAGTCTGTGATGTCAGGTCACAGGTCAGTGGTTAGTTACCATCAAGAAGTGGAACAGAGAGCATCATACGGGTATCTGCGTGTTTGTCATTTGGGACCCCATCCCAACCCACTTTTATATTCATTATATTTTTCCTGTATAAAATAATATTACTACGAATGTTCAAATAATATTTTCTCTGATCGTAAACAATTAATTGTATGGCACAAATATGGTACTGGTCCCTGGCACACTGGGAAGACTTGTTACGTCAATGATGATTGGCCTTAGAATGAATAAGACATCATGTCTTCATGTTTAGTACAGATAGTCTCAAAATGCCCCTGAAATAGGACATATCTCAAAAGATTTTCCTTGGGGGGGGGGGGGGCCTATAGGCCCGGGATTGGCTCGCTTCGCTCGCCGGTCCGTGGCACATTGAAAAAAAACCATGCCGGTCCGCCACATCAGATAGTTTGAGAAGCGCTGGTCTAGGTCATGTCTCTCACTTTTGATCTTTTTTTCATTCTTGTATTTCTTTACTGTATTATTATTATTTTATTATTTCAGTATTATTATTATTCATTTTATTATTATATTTTATTATTATTATTGTAATCATTATTATTGTATTTTGGTGTATTTTTATTAAATTTTTTATTTACTATGAATAATTATTATTATTATTATAATTATTATTACTATTTAATTTTCGCCCCCCCCCAGGCCCCGATGTGGGTCAGTGATCTATGCCTGGGTGGGCTAATAATCCCTGAAAAAACAAAAACAAAAAACAATGACCCACAAAAAAACTTTCGGTTTTTAGAGCTTTTCGGTTTTTGGAATTTCGGATAAAGGGTTGTCAACCTGATATATATATATATATATATATATATATATATATATATATATATATATATAGATATATAGATAGATAATATAGATATAGATAATAGATAGATAGATAGATAGATAGATAGATAGATAGATATTATTATGGCATTTTTACACATTTCACATAATCCCGTGTGAGAAATAAATCCGATGAAACATAATGCTCTCGACTTGTAAAGGGATTTCCTGGATTATCTGTGATGATCATAATGACCACCAGGTAATGTTGTCTGCCAAACACTGTGTCCCGCCTGGTGCTGCCCTCAGTAACACATTCTGCTGATCACACCAACTCTATCCGCTAAGCTCTAAATGGATGGTGAAGCAGACTGTTGGCCTGGTGTACTTAATATTGTTTTGTTCACACACACACACACACACACACACACACACACACACACACACACACACAGCAGCATAATAGATTGTGATTGGCTGGGAAAGTGTTTTTTACCAGACTGAACATCAAGAGTGGTAATGAGAGGAAGTAGATTGGCCACCTGACAGTGGAGAGTTGGCGATAACGAGTTATTATTAGTGGTCATCACACACACACTCTCTCTCTCTCTCCACAATTAATGGAAAAAGAGAATTAGAAGAAACTGAATAAAAAAGATGATGTGATAATTAAGAGAAACAAGAAGAAAATTAAAAAGGGCAGAGAGAGAGCGGGGGGGTGGGGGGGGGACCAGCATTTCACAAGTTTCAAGACGCGGCAGCAAGTTGTGAGGCAGTTGAGAGTGTTAGTGAAACAGTCCAGCAGCAGAGGCGACACACAACACCTGAGTAATGGTGACTGACTCGGCCAGGTGTACAAAGTCAGGCCTGGCAGGTTGTGAGAGGGTTGAGACGCGGGGCTAGGCGTTGGTGAGAGAGAGAGAGAGAGAGAGATTTACGTACGCGCGAATGAAACTTGCACACGGTCTTCTCTCCCATTCGGCGACAAGGTAAATATATTCCCTTTTATGTCAACACAAGTTTTACTCTGACAAATCACTTTTCCATCCTGTAAATTAAAACAAAATGAATGAAGCTTGAAGTTTTGTGTCGAGGTTAATATATTATTCTGGTAGCCATTGTCTTAAGTTACCCTCGTTGAAAACAGACATACAGGATGAACCAACAAACAGACGCAGGACGGGTCTCTCCCTCCCCCCCAGCAGGTAACTTAACACCTTCACGAGACGGAAGCGAACCTTGTTAGGAGAAAGACTAACTCTCTCACTTCTTTCTTCCTCTTCTTTTCTCTATAAGCGAATTGACGAATGTGTTTAACAGTTTACTATCAAATGCTTAAGATTGAAATAGTTAAACTCAACTTCCTGAACAGTGAAAATAACTTGATTCTTGGCTAATTTTTTATATAAACATCAACAATACATATGTTAAGTGATATGTGAATACTTTAAACACAATATTATTCACACCATCCTTGATGTGATCTATCTCTCTCTCTCTCTCTCCGGAAGTGTCCATTAGTTTGCTGGTGTAAGTCCCAGGAGGTCTGTT
>NW_024721810.1:0-5000 GCF_018991925.1 Homarus americanus | reverse complement strand
AAAAAATCCATGGATGGTAATCAGGTGATAAAGCATGATAAATATATGGTGTGGTAAAGGCTGAGAGAAAGATAAGAGATAGAGAAGAGGAGGTAAGAGTGAAGCCACGAATAAGACAAATATGAGCAACAGAATGTGTCATAATTTGGTATTTACTATCTCTCTCTCTCTCTCTCTCTCTCTCTCTCTCTCTCTCTCTCTCTCTCTCCTTACTTCAATCTCTGGCTGGCTGGGAACACTCACAGTAAAAAGAATTTCCACTACCAAGAGCGGGAGACAAACACTCACTCTGAGATTATTTAATAATTCAATTCCTCCTTCTTTCTCTGTCTTTCAGTTCTTCCTTTATCCTGTGTGTGTGAGTGTGTGCTTTTCTCAGCTGTCACCAAGGTTGTACACGGGAGCGAAAGCGGTATAACAACACTTTTCACTATTGTTAAGTAGCCCCCCCCCAAAAAAAAAAATCATATTATTTACACATGACTATGGACCAGGACGGAATCTACCGACCAGTACAGTACTTCAGGCAGGATGGGTGAGCCTGTTCCCCTACACAACAAAGACGACCTTAGTTATACCTTCCCTCTACTGTACAACACAATAGGTTCCTGGTGGAGCCGTCAACAGCGTGTGGGAGGGATTGATCTATTACCTTGTTCTGAATTTAGAAGATATCTGGACGGAAGGGGAAGAGGCAGGGACAGGCAGGAGATGGAAAAAAGGGATAGAGAGGATGAGAGAGAAATTGAACGAGGTGAAATAAGGGGTGAAAGGAAGGTGAGGCGAGAGAGATGAAGGCCAACTATAGAAAACAATCGAGAGAAGATAATTGGGATATATAGTGAAAGAGGGAAGGAGATAGAAGAATAAATATAAAAGATAAATACAAAGATGATGAAAAACATGGTGAAATGGTGATGAATTCTTAATTCTAGTTGTGTATGGGGGCAGAGGAAGGTAAAACTTACGTCACTAGAAATTGTGAAAACTCGTATTCATGTGAGTGAGGGAGGGAGGGAGGACGAGAGAGAGAGGGAGGATGGAGGCCATGAGGATGGTAAAGAGAGGGAGGGGAGGCAGAGAGCGAGGGGTGAGAGGGAGAAAGAGGGTGATGGTGGAGAGAGGAGGATAAGGAGAGGAGGCTGGGTGAGGAGAGACTGCATGGGAGGAGAGAGAGAGAAAGGGGAAGAAAGAGGGGAGGTGAGGGAAGGGAGGGTGATGGGCAGTGAGGGAGAGGGGAGATGGAGACTGTAAGGAGGATGGTAAAGAGAGGGAGGGTGAGGGCGAGAGCGAGGGGTAGGGGAGAGAGGGAGGATATGAGTAGAGGAGGATAAGGAGAGAGGGAGGATGGATGGCGAGGATGGAGACTTCTATGGGGAGGATGCAGAGAGAAAGGGTACAGAGGGAGGTGAGGCGAGAGAGGGTGAGGGGGTGGTGTGTGGGAGAGAGGGAGATGGAGACTGTAAGGAGAGGATGGTAAAGAGGGAGGGTGGAGGCGAGCGTAGGGGTGAGGGAGAGAGGGAGAGAGGGGGATAAGGAGAGAGGGAGGTGGCAGGGGAGGTGAGGGGGTGAGGGAGAGAGGGAGGACGGAGACTGTATGAGAGGATGGTAAAGAGAGGGAGGGTGAAGGAAAGAGGGAGGGTGAGGGCGAGAGGGAGGGTGAGGGAGAGAGGGAGGATGGAGACTGTATGAGAGGATGGGAATGAGAGGGAGGGGTGAAGGAAAGAGGGAGGGTGAGGGAGAGAGGGAGGATGGTAGAGAGAGGGAGGATAAGGGAGAGAGGGAGGATGGGGGCTGTATAGGAGGGTGGGGTAAACAGGGGGAGTAATGGAGAGAGGGAGGGTGAAGGAAAGAGGGAGGGTGAGGGCGAGAGGAAGGGTGAGGGGGTGAGGGAGAGAGGGAGGATGGAGACTGTATGAGAGGATGGGAAAGAGAGGGAGGGTGAAGGAAAGAGGGAGGGTGAGAGCGAGGGTGAGGGAGAGAGGGAGGATGGTAGAGAGAGGGAGGATAAGGGAGAGAGGGAGGATGGGGGCTGTATAGGAGGGTGGGGTGGGGGAGAGAGCAGAGAGGAGGTGGAAGGAAAGAGGGGAGGTGAGGCGAGAAGAGGGTGAGGGGGGTGAGGGAGAGGAGGATGGACAGAAGAGAGGATGAGATGTGAGGAGGGTGAAGAAAGAGGGGAGGTGAGGGCGAGAGCGAGGGTGAGGGAGAGAGGGAGGATGGTAGAGAGAGGGAGGATAAGGGAGAGAGGGAGGATGGGGCTGTATAGGAGGGTGGGGTAAACAGGGGTAGTAATGGACAGAGGGAGGGTGGAGCACTGTTTACACTAGATAATGGGTGTGGTCGGGGCAGCAGCTCACCTGTGTAATAAAGCGGTCATAATACTTTACTAGCCACGCAAGCAGTATTGACATAAGGATCATATTCAACCCCCCGAGAGCATCCACCAAGCAGTAATTTAAGACTAAACTGGTTATAATTCACCGCATGCTGAGGAAAATGCTGAGAAAATATAAGAGGCAGAATGACAGACGCCCCTCCTGAGTTTACCCGTTGACCAAAATTGGCCACCTAAGGATAAATTACCTCCAATATCTTTATAACGGCAAAAATACCTGAAACTATCGAGGCTTCCAGGTTAAATGAATCCCCCAGAGTGTCAGTACTGTAGGCCGCTGAGCGAAGGTTGTTTACCTGCATGACTCTCGACCTGCCGCCAGGAGCTGAGGGGATGAAGGCTGATAATATGTAAATGTAATCAGGAAGAATATTTTTTCTTGTTTGTTGTTGTGTTGTGTTCTGAGGCTACGGGTCTCCCCTCCGCCCCCCTCCAAAAAAAACGGAGGTGGTACCTTTACACACATACATTCATACATACATACACACAATACAGTTCACACACAAGTACACAAACACACACAGGTTACCAGGATGTTCTTAAGGCCTTAAACTTACAAACACTCAACCAATGCCGTGAAGGTCTGAAGTGTGGTAAGACCAGCACTAGCTGAGCCAGTCACAGATCAACACGGCACCTCACAAAACTCATCACCATCCTAGAGTTGCCCCCCCAGCACGACCCCCTCCTCCCCAGCACGACCACCATACAATAACATTGACAATCATACGAAACCAAAATCTTAAAAAAATAGAAGGACATTTTAGAGTAAATACGGGCGTGTGAGTGAGTGAGGCAGAGACCTGGTAAGTTATTCTGATTCACACAAGTTTGGGGGAAGTACAACCTTTTTCAACCTTTTGACACTGTGGCATTACAGTATAATGGGAATGACGTATCTCCAAAACGCCTCTTTTGAGTAAATCACATTTTAAGTTTTAAGTTTATGTACCATGGAAACTACTGCAGGGATTTTAATGAAACTTTTCACAAAAGTTGGACCGTATAAGGGATGATGCCTGTGGAAAGTTGAGCCCCATATGCCACATCCCCCCACCCCCCCTAGAAGTAAAAAATAAATCAATATCACAAAATTGGGTATAGTTTTTCAGTGTTCTTCCAATGGAATTCTCGACCTTGCGGCGGCGTAAGCGACACTCAGTCAGGTTGATCATGTAGAACAAAGGCCAGTGGACACGCCTGTGGCCACATCTCCAAATCGTGATTTTGACGCTTACGTTCCCATTCTAGGCGCCTCATATGTATTTGTGAAGGAATTGGTTAATGTTAACTGTATGCTAAATATGTCTTTGGCATAATGCTAAGTTGTGTTGCAAATATAATAATAGTTGAGTATACTAATATTACCAGGACACAACAAAGTCCCTAACACTCGGTGGCTCACAACACCAGCAACACAACACAACAAGTAAAGCCACAAGGCAGGTGTTGCTGTGGTCCTCAACATGTGACAACTTTTGCTATAACATTTTCTCTCCTTCAGCTTCTTCATGTTTCCCCGCCCTCACAATTCTCTCTTTAATAAACGCATTGCTTCTTGTGCTGTGCCGTTTTCTACCACAAGTGTTGCAAACTTTTCCGCATGAGTTCTTATTATCGTTATTATTGTGTGTGTGTGTGTGTGTGTGTGTGTGTGTGTGTGTGTGTACACCTCACAACAACCACCTACACCCACCATTACCAAAACCATCACAACCAACTTCGTTTCGTCATTACCACCACAATTACCGCAACCATAACACCACGGCCATCACCATCATCTTCCATCACCCATCACCACCACTACCCAAAACATTACCACCACCAGTACCACCACCACCACCACCACTACCACAGGTACACGTGATCTAAAGCTCTTTCTCCTCCCAAACATTTTCCAGAATACAGCCGCGATACACCCCTCCATTATGCGCTCCTCCGCATAATGTGACTTGGAAAGCAGGAAGCACCGCGATGGATTTTCACTTTCTGGATTGGCTGATTGGAGAGGAGAACTCTCTCTCTCTCTCTCTCTCTCTCTCTCAGAAATGGTAAGAGAAATAAAAACCATCTAATATAAAGTGCAAAATGTGTGTTTGTGTTCATATTTGTTTCACCTTTTTAATATAGCTAAAATTTGGTCTGGCTGTTCAACTGTTAGAAGGATTTTTATTGGATTTCATCTTTAAATTGGGGATTTATGAGGCTGTAGTTGAGAGAGAGAGAGAGAGAGAGAGAGAGAGAGAGAGAGAGAGAGAGACACCTATGTCTCTGACCTTTTGTCAACCACCACTAACTACCTAACTCACATCTGTCACCGCTCATCCATCGTCACTCACCCACCTTCCTTCACCACCTACTGAGCCTCTCATCCACACTCCATTATCTGTCCCTCCTCTCTACCCACCTCACCCCTCATCCTCACCCCCTTAGAGACTATCTTACCCTGAGATATATCGTGGTTGTTCCTCTTAATTGAAGCGCCATCACTCAGGGCCTCATTGTAAACATCGCCACCTTCTTGTTGCTCCACCACGACTTGGCTACTGACACTTACGTCATTACCTAAAGATATGTACTAGAATTTAGAACCTGGATCAGTACC